>NC_143036.1:56870000-57007500 GCF_057628025.1 Oncorhynchus mykiss
GGTTCTGGGAATGGGTCCAAGACACGTCACACAACAACCTGTCTACCCACCGGCCCACAGGGGGTGAGGGGATGTGAGGGTGTCCTTTTGGCTCCGGAGGCGAGAGTTCCAACAAGGTTGTTTCAACATGGAGGGACAGCAGGGGAGAGGAGAGGGGTGTGTGTGTAGGGGGGGTCTTAGATGTTCAGCTCTGGGCTTAGAGAGTAGAGACCTCCTCAACCGTATATGTCTCCTTAACAAGCCTGGCAAAACTGTCTGCTTCACCTAGAGCTAGAAAGAAATCAAGGAAAGAGAGAGAGAGAGAGAGAGAGAGAGAGAGAGAGAGAGAAAAAAAGAGAGGGGAGAGTGTGAGAGAGAGACACATATTTCCCTCAGATTGCAAAGATCCACAAAGAATTTGAAAACAAACCCAATTTTGATAAACTCCCATATCTACTGGGTGAAGTGCCATCAAAGCAGCAATATTTGTGACCAAATATGTGACCACAAGAAAAGGGCAACCAGTGAAGAACAAACACCATTGTAAATACAACCCATATTTATGATTATTTATTTTCCCTTTTGTACTTGAACCATTTGCACATCATTATAACACTGTACAAAGACATAATATGACATTTGAAATGTCTTTATTCTTTTGGAACTTCTGTGAGTGTAATGTTTACGGCAAATGTGGGACGCCGGCCTGTGAATGCTCTGCCTCGACACTGTGAGCTTCACCCCATAGCACGGAGCCTGACCAGTCCCATGCTCGCCACAGTAAGCACGGGGAGTTGGCTCAGGTCTACTACCGGACTCTGCCACACTCCCCGTGTGCCTCTCGGGCTTCCTTGCCAGCCGTGTTCCCTCATACCGCTGGTTCCCTTCTCCTGCTGCCTCCGCTCTCCTGGCTGCCTCCACCTGTTCCCATGGGAGGCGATCCCTTCCAGCCAGGAGAGGTATCTCTAGGTCTTCAATTCCTGTGGAGGTCCTCATAGGGCCAGTTTCATCATAGAGCTTGATGGTTTTCATGGCTGCACTTGAAGAAACTTCCAAAGTTCATGAAATGTTCGTCTTTGACTGACCTTCATGTCTTAAAGTAATGATGGGCTGTTGTTTCTCTTTGCTTATTTGAGCTTTTCTTGCCATAATATGGACTTGGTCTTTTACCAAATAGGGCTATCTTCTGTATACCCCCCCTACCTTGTAACAACACAACTGATTGGCTCAAATGCATTAAGAAGGAAAGAAATTCCACAAATTAACTTTTTTTAAAGCACACCTGTTAATTTAAATGCATTCCAGGTGACTACCTCATGAAGCTGGTTGAGAGAATGCCAAGAGTGTGCAAAGCTGTCATCAAGGCAAAGGGTGGCTACTTTGAAGAATCTCAAATATCAAATATATTTTGATTTGTTTAACACTTTTTTGGGTTACGACATAATTCCATATGTGTTATTTCATAGTTTTGATATGTTCACTATTCTACAATGTAGAAAATAGTAAAAAATAAATAAAGAAAACCCCTTGAATGTGTAGGGTGGGGGGTTGCGAGAGAGTATGAGCATATGAGAGAAAACAAAAATATAATTATTTGACACATTGGAATTTTTTTTCAAAACAAAATCTCACTCATCTCACTGAGTCTACCTTCAGAGAGCAGCGCAGCCATTTTAATATATCTTGTATTTTAATTTTCACTGCACTATGTATTAGACCTAGATAGTGTGTGTATAAACTCATATGTAGTCTGTGTGTGACGTTTTAAATGTATGTGGGGCGGCAGGGTAGCCTAGTGGTTAGAGCGTTGGACTAGTAAAGTTCAAATGCCGAGCTGACAAGGTACAAATCTGTCGTTCTGCCCCTGAACAGGCAGCTAACCCACTGTTCCTAGGCTGTCATTGAAAATAAAAATTTGTTCTTAACTGACTTGCCTAGTTAAATAAAGTTTTAAAAAAAAAATCCAGTCCTGGACTAATAATATTCTGTACTATGTATTGTTTCATTTGGACCCCAGGGAGAATAGCTGATAGGGATCCTAATCAATACCGAATAAACTTAGCCTAACCTGTGACCTGAACCATTACCTTATGCCATACTGCCCCACACTGGCAAGAAATAACAACCCCCAAAGCACAGCAACTGTACAAAACATAAATGTCTCCTAGCCTCCCACACATAGAGACGATCTCAATGACATACTCTACGCTTCATCTCTCCTCCTGTCCTTCTCAAAACCCAATGGAGAAGGCGTTCTCTGGCTTTCTCATCCAATGGGTTTTGAGAAGGAGAGAGTATGCAATTGAGATCTTCCCATAGGCTACTTTCTGTCCTTACCACTAAAACTACAACTGAAACTAATATAATATAAATGTTTTATAAAACTAGTAAATTGGATCTGAAAACTAACTGAACCTAAACTACATTTCATAATAAAATTAATAGAAATAAAAAAGGAATATAAAACACAACTATAGCTGCGCATTGAGTTTGTTTCGTAAGTATAGAAACATTTTAATGTGTGTGTGTGTGCCCGACCGTGTTGTGAACTTGTGTGTGTGTGTGCCCGACCGTGTTGTGAACTTGTGTGTGTGTGTGCCCGACCGTGTTGTGAACTTGTGTGTGTGTGTGCCCGACCGTGTTGTGAACTTGTGTGTGTGTGTGCCCGACCGTGTTGTGAACTTGTGTGTGTGCGTGCGCGAGTTTCAAAGCACGTAAATGTGTGAGCGTGACAAGTAGGGCCAACGCGTGCGTTGGATGTGGCCTTGCTTTGTACTCCCTCCCTCCCCAGTTCAGTTTCCACCCTCGGCTGTGTGTGAAATCTCCGCTGTGACATTTGGGAGCAATTTGAAGTGCGTTGCAGAGGTTGTCAGGGGATTAATCTCACACCACGCTGAGGCGCAGAAAAAACCTCTCCCTCCAAGAATTAAAACACAATTTACCCATCAAGCTGACTCTTTCAATACGAGAGACAAGCATAAATAATATCTCTGCGGTCCAGATTCGCTAATTTACGAGCTTAACATGTCTAAATGTTATTAGTATAGCTGAGGAGGTTAGCAGAGCTGCTGGAGGGAGAGATTTGTTATCCTGGCGAACAGAACAGCAGAGAGTGTTGGAGTGGTGCAGAGACATACCTGACACCCACTTTCCTATAAAACACACACACACACACACACACACACACACACACACACACACACACACACACTGGGCTGAACTCACCCTCAAGGGCAATATACAAACTTGGCACATTCCTCTTCTCTTCTGTTCCACTCCTCTCATTCTCTAATTTGTCTTCCTCTTCTCTATTTTCTCTCTCATCTCCCTCTCTGTTCAGGCCCACTCACAACATCAAATGAATGGCATATTTGAGTTGTCATTGTCATTGCTCTCTTATGTAAAAGTTAGATGTGTCATTCAGCACATGTTACTCTCACATATGTTACTCTCACATCTCACATATCTGTCGGTTGTAATACTCTGCACGTAAGGTAACGATCCTTACAGAAAACCGGGATGTAAAATGTCCAACAATCTGTTATTGAGACACAGCCTATACTGTGTTAAGATTGGATACACAGCAATGTATCCATCCTTCATATCTTGCCCTGGACTTTGTGACGTTGCTATTTCCAATAGGGTTTGTTGCTTTCACAGAAACAGTGACTTGAGTGGTGACACTGAGTGAGGTAAAAATCATTTAGACCAGTAGTATTTATTTGAAGGAAATCAGTCGGGCTTTCAACATAATCTTGAAAGTTTTAATAGTAGAAAGCATAAGGTGCAATTCCTAAATTGGCGAGTGCAATTGCAGTTTCCTTTTGTCATGTCAGTCATTGCATACCTAAGAGAGCTATTTATAACTTTTCAGAAATGTCCAGGTCAAATCAAATCAAAGTTTATTTGTCCCGTGCGCCGGTGTAGGACCTCTATACAACAGGTGTAGGAGACCTTACAGTGAAATGCTTACTTACAGGATCTAACCAATAGTGCAGAATAAAAGAAAGAAAAAAAGTGTGTGTGTGTGTGTGTGTGTGTGTGTGTAGGTAGATAAGTAAAGAAATAAAACAACAGTAAAAATACATTTGAAAATAAGAGTAGTAAGGCTATATAAGATATATAAGATATAAAACTGTATTTTTTTGTGAAGAATCAACAACAAGTGGGACACAATCATGAAGTGGAACGACATTTATTGGATATTTCAAACTTTTTTAACAAATCAAAAACTGAAAAATTGGACGTGCAAAATTATTCAGCCCCGTTCAGTGAGGATCTCTGAATGATCCAATGTTGACCTAAATGACTAATGATGATAAATACAATCCACCTGTGTGTAATCAAGTCTCTGTATAAATGCACCTGCACTGTGATAGTCTCAGAGGTCCGTTAAAAGCGCAGAGAGCATCATGAAGAACAAGGAACACACCAGGCAGGTCCGAGATACTGTTGTGAAGAAGTTTAAAGCCGGATTTGGATACAAAAAGATTTCCCAAGCTTTAAACAACAAGGAGCACTGTGCAAGCGATAATATTGAAATGGAAGGAGTATCAGACCACTGCAAATCTACCAAGACCTGGCCGTCCCTCTAAACTGTCAGCTCATACAAGGAGAAGACTGATCGGAGATGCAGCCAAGAGGCCCATGATCACTCTGGATGAACTGCAGAGATCTACAGCTGAGGTGGGAGACTCTGTCCATAGGACAACAATCAGTCGTATATTGCACAAAGCCTTTATGGAAGAGTGACAAGAAGAAAGCCATTTCTTAAAGATATCCATAAAAAGTGTCGTTTAAAGTTTGCCACAAGCCACCTGGAAGACACACCAAACGTGGAAGAATGTGCTCTGGTCAGATGAAACCAAAATTGAACTTTTTGGCAACAATGCAAAACGTTATGTTTGGCGTAAAAGCAACACAGCTGAACACACCATCCCCACTGTCAAACATGGTGGTGGCAGCATCATGGTTTGGGCCTGCTTTTCTTCAGCAGGGACAGGGAAGATGGTTAAAATTGATGGGAAGATGGATGGAGCCAAATACAGGACCATTCTGGAAGAAAACCTGATGTAGTCTGCAAAAGACCTGAGACTGGGACGGAGATTTGTCTTCCAACAAGACAATGATCCAAAACATAAAGCAAAATCTACAATGGAATGGTTCAAAAATAAACATATCCAGGTGTTAGAATGGCCAAGTCAAAGTCCAGACCTGAATCCAATCAAGAATCTGTGGAAAGAACTGAAAACTGCTGTTCACAAATGCTCTCCATCCAACCTCACTGAGCTCGAGCTGTTTTGCAAGGAGGAATGGGAAAAAAATTCAGTCTCTCGATGTGCAAAACTGATAGAGACATACCCCAAGCGACTTACAGCTGTAATCGCAGCAAAAGGTGGAGCTACAAAGTATTAACTTAAGGGGGCTGAATAATTTTGCACGCCCAATTTTTCAGTTTTTGATTTGTTAAAAAAGTTTGAAATATCCAATAAATGTCGTTCCACTTCATGATTGTGTCCCACTTGTTGTTGATTCTTCACAAAAAAATACAGTTTTATATCTTTATGTTTGAAGCCTGAAATGTGGCAAAAGGTCGCAAAGTTCAAGGGGGCCGAATACTTTCGCAAGGCACTGTACATGTAGGTATCGTTAAAGTGACTATGCATAAATGATGAACAGAGAGTAGCAGTAGCGTAAAGAGGGGTTGGCGGATGGTGGGACACAATGCAGAAAGCCCAGTTAGCCAATGTGTGGGAGCACTGGTTGGTTGGGCCAATTTAGGTAGTATGTACATGAATGTATAGTTAAAGTGACTATGCACATAAGATAAACAGAGAGTAGCAGCAGCGTAAAAGAGGGGTTGGAGGGGGGGAACACAATGCAAATAGTCTGGGTAACCATTTGGTTACCTATTCAGGAGTCTTATGGCTTGGGGTAAAAACTGTTGAGAAGCCTTTTTGTCCTAGACTTGGCACTCCGGTACAGCTTAACATGCGGCAGTCTATGACTGGGGTGGCTGGGGTCTTTGACAATTTTTAGGGCCTTCCTCTGACATCGCCTGGTGTAGAGATCCTGGATGGCAGGCAGCTTTGCCCCAGTGATGTACTGGGCCGTCTGCACTACCCTCTGAAGTGCCTTGTGATGCAACCGGTCAGGATGCTCTCGATGTTGCAGCTGTAGAACCTTTTGAGGATCTCAGGACCCATGCCAAATATGTTTAGTTTCCTGAGGGGGAATAGGCTTTGTCGTGCCTTCTTCACGACTGTCTTGGTGTGTTTGGACCATTCTAGTTTGTTGTTGATGTGGACACCAAGGAATTTGAAACGCTCAACCTGCTCCACTACAGCCCCGTTGATGAGAATGGGGATGTGCTCGGTGCTCCTTTTCCTGTAGTCCACAATCATCTCCTTAGTCTTGGTTACGTTGAGGGATAGGTTGTTATTCTGGCACCACCCGGCCAGGTCTCTGACCTCCTCCCTATAGGCTGTCTCGTTGTTGTCGGTGATCAGGCCTACCACTATTGTGTCGTCAGCAAACTTAATGATGGTGTTGGAGTCGTGCCTTGCCATGCAGTCGTGGTTGAACAGGGAGTACAGGAGGGGACTGAGCACGCACCCCTGGGTAGCTCCAGTGTTGAGGATCAGCGTGGCAGATGTGTTGCTACCTACCCTCACCACCTGGGGGCGGCCTGTCAGGAAGTCCAGGATCCAGTTGCAGAGGGAGGTGTTTAGTCCCGGGATCCTTAGCTTGGTGATGACCTTTGAGGGTAATATGGTGTTGAACGCTGAGCTGTAGTCAATGAACAGCATTCTCACATAGGTGTTCCTTTTGTCCATGTGGGAAAGGGCAGTGTGGAGTGCAATAGAGATTGCATCATCTGTGGATCTGTTTGGGCGGTATGTAAATTGGAGTGGGTCTAGGGTTTCTGGGATAATGGTGTTGATGTGAGCCATTACCAGCCTTTCAAAGCACTTCCTGGCTACGGACGTGAGTGCTCTGGGTCGGTAGTCATTTAGGCAGGATACCTTAGTGTTCTTGGGTACAGGAACTATGGTGATCTGCTTGAAACATGTTTGTATTACAGACTCAATTAGGGACATGTTGAAAATGTCAGTGAAGACACCTGCCAGTTGGTCAGCACATGCCCGGAGCACAAGCCATGTTAATCCGTCTGGCACCGCAGCCTTGTGTATGCTGACCTGTTTAAAGGTCTTACTCACGTCGGCTATGGAGAGCGTGATCACACAGTCGTCCGGAACAGCTGAAGCTCTCATGCATGCCTCAGTGTTGCTTGCCTCAAAGCGAGAATAGAAGTGATTTAGCTCGTCTGGTAGGCTCGTGTCACTGGGCGTCTCGCGGCTGTGCTTCCCTAGATACACTAGTCATTGTCAGATAAAACATTTTAGTTGGCTTTTCAGCCCATTAATTTTGCTGGCAAGTTTGAGTCACTCAAATATCCCACGAACACACATAAGAAATTGTAATATGTGTCAAATTTCAGGAAGTTAGGGGGGGGGGGGGGGGGGGGGGTTGAATACGATGTATCTCACAGTGAGATAGATGTATCTCACAGTGAGATAGATGTGTGTCACAGTGAAATAGATGTGTGTCACAGTGAAATAGATGTGTGTCACAGTGAGATAGATGTGTATTACAGTGAAATAGATGTGTGTCACAGTGAGATAGATGTGGATTACAGTGAGATAGATGTGTGTTACAGTGAGATAGATGTGTGTCACAGTGAGATAGATGTGTATTACAGTGAGATAATGTGTATAACAGTGAGATAGATGTGTGTCACAGTGTTCCTGAGTGTTTTTATCTCCCATGGTTGTTAATATTCTAGAAACAGGAGTCCTCCTTTACTTCAGCCCTCTATTACCCAGACAGTTTAACCCCCCCTCCCCCCTCCCACACACACACACACACACACACACACACACACACACCGCTCCCCCCAACCTGCCTGCAGCATGGTGCAACAGACGCAGGTTAAGAGAGAGGAGAACAGAGAGAGAGAGAGAGATGGGGAGGGGAGTGGTGGTGAGAGACAGAGAAAGAGAGAATGAAAAAGAGATGTAGGAAGCAAGAGAGAGAATATGAGAGAGACAGAGAAAGAGGGAGTGCTTCGGCTCACCTGCCAACCTGAGTTAGTAGAGATGTAGCTTACCCTCTCTGCTCCTGCAGGCTTAGTGTCAGGGGTGGGGCTGGGGGGTGCCATGCCAGTGTGCCAGTGTCAGTGTGTGTGTGTGTGTGTGTGTGTGTGTGTGTGTGTGTGTGTGTGTGTGTGTGTGTGTGTGTGTGTGTGTGGTGTGCGGCTCAGCAGGGGTTTCCCCTGAAGCACCTCTCTTGTCTCAGCTGGAGGTGGAGCGGGATAGCAGGCACTATGTCAGCGGCCTAAAGGGAGGAGCCGGAGGACAGCATCCCTGCCAGACAGACAGAGATGAGCGGCGGAGAGGCGGGGCCGGCGGTGGGTGCACCTCATTCGTGTCTTCCTCTGCTGTTTGCACTGCCATGGCTTCAGTGGAGAGGACTTAACTTGATTTGGTTGCATTTCTCTGTTCTGACTGACTTCTGAGAAGCATATTTGGCTCTCTTGCTGTGTCTATGCACACAGAAAGGTTTGACGCTTTCCATTCTGTAGATATGATGCTAATCCTCTCACCTTAATCCACCCGTCAAATGTACTTTGCAGTGTTGGTACTGTTATTATTAATGTGAGATTGACCAATAGGCTGAATGCATTCTGTTTCAGACATCACTAATGTCCCTGAAGGGAATACCATCTCATCATCCAGCATCATCCAACAGTATTGTTCTAGTTAGCTTGGCTACCAAAGTGTCGTTTTTTGTGTTGTGTATTGGTCAGCATACATGTTGTATTCTACAGTATTTCACATAGCAACCATTTTATTTAGCTGAGTCTTTGATTGAGGTGAACCTGGATGAACCTATAGTCCGACTGTGCCATTCAAACATGCCATTTATTTCTGTCACATTCTTTACCTCAAAGAACTGTCCAATGAACATGGACTACATCAACATCAGCACCATATATGGTCAATTGTGATCCGGTCCAGTTGAGAGGCAGGAAGCAGGACAACCTTAAATAAGCTAAAGCTGTCTCTGACAGCTATGTGGTGAGTGCCAGTGAATTACACTATAATCACAGTGTAATGAAATGAGTGGATTACACCGTTTCTGGTGGTTCATTACCTGATTAAACAACTACCACATGAACCAATTCAGCATTGACCAATCATTGAGCCACGTAGTACTTACATCATGTTCATGGCAGTTTCTGATTGCTCTATTCTCAACCAATCTAAGTTATGCCTCAACTAATGCTGTCAGAACAGCAAATGTGACTGAGGCAGGATTGAACAGTGAACATGTTGGGCTGACGTTGACTTTACTGAGGTTCATGTAACCCATGTTGCACATCCTTTCCCCAATTACCCATTACCCATGTTGCACATCTTACTTCACTTAGGACGTCCTGGTCACCATGGACAACTGCTCAAAGGCCACCTGAGAGATCAGTAGGCAGGTTTCCATTGACCCAGGTTTATTCAACAAAAGCAATGTCACAAAAAAACATTGTGAGGTGTGTGTTGGGAACAGCAGCTGTGGGAGACATGTTCTAAAGATAGACAACATTTGTATCTGTTCGACAGGGTGGATTGTTCTTTTGTCCAACAAGTAGCTATGCTTCCACAAACTTGTCCTGGGATTTTGTGTCAACATTTAGAGAGTTCACATAGAAAATAGACTCAACAATCGTCTGCTAGGCTGAGCTTACATTTAACTATCTTGTGTCGATTAAATCAGCTGGACGTAATGACCTGGTTGAAGGGTTTCCATTATTAACCGTTTAGGCAAATTGCGAATTAATAAATTAGCAACAGTGTGTATGCCCTCCCACCTATTAGTTTCATGTCTCAAGTAGCCTGCAAAAGCCAGCATGGATGGAATGCAAGAATTGGCTCATATTTACCATATTCTAATAATTCTCATGTGCCAACGTATTGCCACAGTCTGTGACATGTGGAAACGTACTTTTCTGTAGATTTGAAAGAATTGGATGGTGAAACTTACCAGTAGGCATTTAGAATTAAATAGGGTGTGGAGCTTACAGCTACAGTTGAAGTCGAAAGTTTACATACACCTTAGCCAAATACATATGAACTCAGTTTTTCTCAATTCCTGACGTTAAATCCTAGTAAAAAGTCCCTGGTTGCGGTAAAGTTAGGATCACCACTTTATTTTAAGAATGTGAAATGTCTGAATAACATTAAAGAGAATGATTTATTTCAGCTTTTATTTCTTCAATCACATTCCCAGTGTCACGTCCCGACCTTAGTTCCTTTTTTATGTCTCTATTTTGGTTTGGTCGAGGCGTGAGTTGGGGTGGGCATTCTATGTTTTGTTCTATGTTTTGTACTTCTATGTGTTTGACCTGGTATGGTTCCCAATCAGAGGCAGCTGTCAATCGTTGTCTCTGATTGACAACCATACTTAGGTAGCCTGTTCCCACCTGTGTTTGTGGGTAGTTGTTTCCTGTTTTGTGTTGTTTCACCTGACAGGGCTGTTTCGTTTCTTACATTCTCGTTGGTATTTTTGTTTAGTGTTCTGTTATATTAAAATATTAACATGGACACTTACCACGCTGCGTGTTGGTCCGATCTTGACTACTCTTCCTCAGACGAAGAGGAGAATTGTTACACCCAGTGGGTCAGAAGTTTATATACACTCAATTAGTATTTGGTAGCGTTGCCTTTAAATTGTTTAACTTGGTTCAAACGTTTCGGGTAGCCTTCCAGAAGCTTCCCACAATAAGTTGGGTGAATTTTGGCCCATTCCTCCTGACAGAATTGGTGTACCTGAGTCAGGTTTGTAGGTCACTTTGCTCGCATGTGCTTTTTCCGTTCTGCCCACAACTTTTCTATAGGATTGAGGTCAGGGCTTTGTGATGGCCACTCCAATACCTTGACTTTGTTGTTCTTTTAAGCCATTTTGCCACAACTTTGGAAGTATGCTTGTGGTCATTGTCCATTTTGAAGACCCATTTGTGACCAAGTTTTAACTTCCTGACTGATGTCTTGAGATGTTGCTTCAATATATCCACATAATTTTCCATCCTCATGCTGCCATCTATTTTGTGAAGTGCACCGGTCCCTCCTGCAGCAAAGCACCCCCACAACATGATGCTGCCACCCCGTGCTTCACGGTTGGGATGATGTTCTTCGGCTTGCAAGCATCCCCCTTTTTCCTCCTAACATAACGATGGTCGTTATTGCCAAACAGTTCTATGTTTGTTTCATCAGACCAGAGGACATTCTCCAAAAAGTAGGATCTTTGTCCCCATGTGCAGTTGCAAACCGTTGTCTGGCTTTTTTATGGCGGTTTTGGAGCAGTGTGTTCTTCTTTACTGAGCGGCCTTTCAGGTTATGTCGATATAGGACTCGTTTTACTGTGGATATAGATACTTTTGTACCTGTTTCCTCCAGCATCTTCACAAGGTCCTTTGCTGTTGTTCTGGGATTGATTTGCACGTTTCGCACCAAAATACGTTCAATTCTAGGAGACTGAACGCGTCTCCGTCCTGATAGGTATGACGGCTGTGTAGTCCCATGGTGTTTATACTTGCATACTATTGTTTGTACAGATGAACGTGGTACCTTCAGGCATTTGGAAATTGCTCTCAAGGATTACCAAGACTTTTGGAGGTCTACAATTTATTTTCCGAGGTCTTGGCTGATTTCTTTTGATTTTCCCATGATGTCAAGCAAAGAGGCACTGAGTTTGAAGGTAGGCCTTGAAAAACATCCACAGGTACACCTCCAATTGACTCAACTGTTGTCAGTTAGTCTATCAGAAGCTTCTAAAGCCATGACATCATTTTCTGGAATTTTCTAAGCTGTTTAAAGGCACAGTCAACATAGTGTATGCAAACTTCTGACCCACTGGCATTGTGATACAGTGAATTATAAGTGGAACAATTTGTCTATAAACAATTGTTATAGTTTGTTAACTAGAAATTTGTGGAGTGGTTGAAAAACGAGTTTTAACCTTTCTGATCTCCCCATCCCGGATCCGGGTTCGTGAATACAGACTCAAGCTCATTACCATAACGCAACGTTAACTATTCATGAAAATCGCAAATCAAATGAAATAAATATGCTAGCTCTCAAGCTTAGCCTTTTGTTAACAACACTGTCATCTCAGATTTTCAAAATATGCTTCTCAACCATTGCAAAACAATCATTTGTGTAACAGTATTGATGGCTAACGTAGCATTTAGCATTAGCATTCAGCTGGCAACATTTACACAAAAAAACAGAAAAGCATTCAAAAAAATCATTTACCTTTGAAGAACTTCAGATGTTTTCATTGAGGAGACTCTCAGATAGCAAATGTTCAGTTTTTCCTGAAAGATTATTTGTTTAGGACAAATCGCTCCGTTTTCTGCGTCACGTTTAGCTATGAAAAAACCCCTGTATCCAGGATTGTGTAAATCTATCAGCAAGCTCATTAGCATAACACAACGTTAACTATTTATGAAAATCGCAAATGAAATGAAATAAATATGCCATCTCTCAAGCTTAGCCTTTTGTAAACAACACTGTCATCTCAGATTTTCAAAATATGCTTCTCAACCATAGGAAAACAATCATTTGTGTAAAAGTAGCTAGCTAGAGTTAGCATTTCGCGTTAGCATTTAGCGTTAGCATTAGCGTTAGCATCCAGCACGCAACATTAACAAAAACATAAAAGCCTTCAAATAAAATCATTTACCTTTGAAGAACTTCTGATGTTTTCAATGAGGATACTCTCAGTTAGATAGCAGATGCTCAGTTTTTCCAAAAAGATTCCTTGTGTATTAGAAATAGCTCCGTTTTATACATCACATTTGGCTACCAAAAAAAATCCATAAATTCAGTCCTCAAAACGCAAACTTTTTTCCAAATTAACTCCATAATATCGACTGAAAACATGGCAGACGTTGTTTAGAATCAATCCTCAAGGTGTTTTTCACATATCTCTTCATTGATACATCGTTCTTGGAAACATGCTTTCTCTCCTGAATCCCAGGAGAAAATGCCTGCACCTGAAGATTACGCACAAATTTAGACAAAGGACACCGGGCGGACCTCTGGAAAATGTAGTCTCTTATGGCCAATCTTCCAATGATATGCCTACAAATACGTCACAATGCTGCTAAGACCTTGGGCGAACGACAGAAAGTGTAGGCTCATTCGTTGCGCAATCACAGCCATATAAGGAGAGAATGGAAAACAGAGCTTCAGAAATTCTGCTAATTCCTGGGTGATGCATCATCTTGGTTTCGCCTGTAGAATGAGTTCTGGGGCACTTACAGACAAAATCTTTGCAGATTCTGAAACTTCAGAGTGTTTTCTTTCCAAAACTGTCAAGAATATGCATAGTCGAGCATCTTTTCGTGACAAAATATCGCGCTTAAAACGGGAACGTTTTTTATCCAAAAATGAAATAGCGCCCCTAGAGCTCTAAGAGGTTAATGACTCCAACCTAAGTGTATGTAAACTTCCGACTTCAACTGTATGTGCTAACATCACCTTCAAAAGCATTTAGCAACCATCATTTACAACAAGAAACACAGTTTCCACCATAATTGTCACAATAAAGGAAGTTCTACAAAAGAAAAACCAACCCCTCTCGAACAGTGTTGTCGATCTTTCGAAAATTTCTCCTATGCCGTTTCCATTACACGTGACACAATCATTTCTTTATCACCAATTCATTACTGCGCAATTTGCCTAAATGGATCATGGAAACACTTCAACCACTTTGTTTTTATTCGACATTCTAGGTTATTGAGAAAACCTTTTATTTTTAGGGGGGGGTGTGACGTCATTATGACCGGCTGTTTTTAACGACAAGACAGTTCAATGGAAACGTAGCAGGTAATTGTCCCATCTATATTCTATGCAAAAAAAAAAACTGGAATGTTAATGGAAACATATAGCTTGAGGAAGAACTAGTGTTCACTGCTCGCTTCCATTGTAGCTCAATGTCAGACACCGGGATGAAATCTTAATTGTGTACTGGAATGAAATAAAACACCTCAGACATTATTAGAGATAATTAACAGGTGACAGACAGGCGATAGTAAAGGTGCTTGTCCCACCTCCCTCACTTCCTCTCTTCCCACTCTCCTCCTGCTCCTTTCTAAATCATATCTTACCCCTCCCTCTCTTCCTCAACCCCCTCCAACTCCTAATTCCTACCTCTGTCTATTTATCTTATTTCCCCCTTGCCTCCCCCCATCCCTATGCTCCCTCCTCATTCTTACCTCCCCTTCTCCCTCCCGGTTCGTACCTCTCTGTCGTCTCTCGCCCACACAGGCCTCGCACGCTTCTCCTCGCCAACTCTCAGGGCACCCATCGATGCCCGAGGCTCTGAGCATCTCTATCTGTCACACACACGCCAACGCCTCTCTCACACACACACCCACACACATTCTCTCTCTCTCTCGCTCTCTCTCTCACACACACACACACACACACACACACACACACACACACACACACACACACACACACACACAGACTCCTGTCACCTCCACAGCACCAAGCCATCTGTAGAGCTCCAACACACCGGCACACAGCCCAGCCACTCACAACCTTACAGTCCTATTTGATAACTAACTTCCCAATCAACCCCGTTACACTACACTAACACTACATCTTAGCCATTCACAACCTACAACCTATACTACCTTACTACTACACAACAGTCTAGTCCAGTACTCAGCCCACTGACATCCCTTTAACCCAAAAGAGGCAGAGAGAAAAATGAGGGACATACAGAGGGAGAGAGAGAGAGAGAGAGAGAGAGAGAGAGTAGGAGGCACAGAGACCAACCGTTGAAGGGCATAGATGTTGAAAATACAGGGACAAAGAATCTGGAAAAATTGAGAGACATAGTGAGTATAGTGAAGGACATTCAGGGGTAAGGTAGGGCAGAGCTGGAGCTGGGTGAACCCATCTATTGATGCTGTAATTGGGAGCGTGACCAACAATTACCTGTACACTATCTTTTTGAGGCTCGAGCATTATCTCCACAATGGAAACACAATGGAGAGACCCCTTTCTACTTATTTTAGATATCAACAAAAGTCTATGTCATTTGTTGATATCACCTCACATCACCTCACCATTGGAGACACTTTCTGAGAAAATGTTTGATAATCCCTAGTAGAGAAAACAACCTATTACTCTCCTCCCTCTCTCCTCTCCCCCCATGTCTCCTCCTCCTCCTCTCCTCTTTTCCAGAGAGGTTCTACAGGCCACCGAGTGGAGGCTGTTGAAAATCTCACGACACTTTAATGACTTATAATGAGATTCATAAAACACGGATAAAAACTTGCAGAAAGAGAGAAAAAACAGTGGCCACGCTGACAGTGAGCAGGCTTGACATTTGGCCTATCGTAGTTAGGGAAGTGCCAGATCCCATCCCACTAAATCTCGGCGCTAAATCATTATTCTCTGCGGTGTTGACTCTGTCACGTCGCTCGCTTATAAGGCTTTACCATTTCTGTAAATATTGCAGCCAAAATTACATTACCATTTTTGTTCGACCCCCCCCCACCATCCCCCTTTAATTGCTTGCCCTCCAAACACAATCTGCTTTGGCAATACATAAGATGGTATGTGAGTTAATATAGACAGAGAATTGGCAGGGAGGGAGGCGTGCGTGCGTGCGCGTGCGTGTGTGTGGCTCTAAAAGGAAGCACTAACAAGATGAGATGAAGTGTGTGTGTGGAGTGTGTGGAGGAGCTGGAGAGAGAGAGAGCGACTGATCACACAGGCAAGCTGAGGAACAGCAGGCCCATGCCATAGGAGCACGGCTGTCAGCAGAATGAAGGAGGGAGGGAACGAGTAGAGAACACCGTGCAGAGAGACATTGAGACAGAATGTAGAAAATGAAAAAGTACAAGTGAAATGGTACAAGGAAGAAGTAGGTGTATGGATGCATGAAGGAGGTATCAGAACCGTTTCACCTGTAAAGGTGTGATAGTGACAGGTGTAAGAATGGGAGAAGAGAGAGAGCATTATCTGAATCTACATAGTTGTTACCATGACACCCATCAACAGTAAAAGGGTCCTCCGCAGCCAGCCCTCCACCTACAAAGAAGTTTAACAAAGTTTCCCCTCTCCTCTCCTCTGATCATCTCAGTGGGCACTTAAAAGAGGCATCATTCAGGCTCAGTAATCTCAGTGATGTGGTGACGGCTGAAGGACCCTTGGGTTGACAGGGGCTCACTCTACACCCATAAACCCTAGAGCTATTAACCACTAATCCCTATGGGCGAGCCGAGGGACGGAGAGACTGAGACGACAACCAGTAAATATCAATAACAAATAAGACAGCTGGTATGGTGGTATTAGGGCCCCTAGCCCCTATAGCTGCCCTCTCCAAGCTTCATCAGACCCCAATCTTTATTGACAGGGGTTGGCGCTATTTTAATCTGTGGGGCCATTCCTGACACTCAATTAAAATAGAAGAATGTTCCTCTCTCTCTCTCTTTTCCCCTCGATCTCCCTCACTTGTCTCAGCCCAGCACTGTGGAGTTCAAGGATCATTTTTTATTCAGGCAGGGCCTCTCCTCTGAATGACTGGAGTCATGATGATGTTGGAGCCCCTGCAGATGTGAGGAGATTAACTGGGAAGCGATGGGATGGGGGGAGAATTGGGTAATTATAGGGTTATACTGTAGTGTGGTTATAGCATGGTAGACACACACAAATTCACAATGATCTTGTTTGCAGACGGGGAATTTATAGATCATATTGGATGTTCCTGCTCTCATGTGGGGTAATGGTACAGATGTTGGTTCTTCATTTGAGCCAGTTTGCTACAGCAGGAAAATATTCCTGCAGCAACAGGACATGTGAATTATTAAGTAGATCATAATTAATTGACATTTTTGTACGGGTCGATACATTTTTCGTGAGGGAAAATCAGGTCTGAAATTTCAAAGTGGAGATTGTAAACTTCAGAAGCATTTTTAAACCTCAAATACACTACCAGTAACATTTTTAAGGTTCTCCTGCAACAGGGGGATCAAATTGAAGATCCTACAACTGTAGTTATTTTCGCTCTCAACAGCCCTTGGGTTAAGGCTGGAGTTAGGTTTGAGATAGGGTTTGGGATAGGGTTAGATTACATGCTGGTAGTTGCAAAGTAGTTATTTAGCTAAAATGCTAAAGTTGTCTTCGATGAAATTTGAACCTAGGGTTAAGCTCAAAATAAATATATTGATATATACTATTATGGTAAGATGAGTGAAGGAGCAAAAGAATGCATTAATGAAAATCAAATGTGTTTATCAACATATTCACTCTTACAAGTCACAGAGCATACCAAAGACAAGACAAGGCATGAAATCAAAAAATAAAATCCTTAGTGCGTGTTGTTTAGTATCGCCTCATGTTTAAAACATGTGATTAAAAAAAGAGAAAAAAAGATTCTCCCCCTGTGGGTTTTTCTAAGGGCAGCCACCCAGGTGCTGCTGTGACCCAGAACAGAGAGGCTAAACAAGGCCCGAGGATCCCCCTGGTCTCTTTAACACCACTCCCAGGACAAAAGCCCCCAAGCCCAGCCTGACCCAGCCCGACCGGCTCCTGCCCGGGCCAGCTCTAGACCTCAGACCTCAGCTCCAGACCTGGCTTCAAATAGTATTTGTTTTCTTTCAAATCATTTTGAGCATTTGATTGAGCCTGCCTGGATTGCCAGGACGGGTGGGGTTTGCACTTTTGGGACTATCCCATTGGTTCCAAGTGTAGTAGGAAAGCTCGATAGAACACAGCTCCTAAAGTATTTGAATGAAGTGTCATGTTATTTGAACCCAGGTCTGGCCCGCTCTGGGAACAGGGAATGGCCAAGAATGTGTTTGGAAATGTCATCAGTGTTAAACCTCCTCTGACTTGTTTGGTTTTCTCTCACAGTCAGTTTGTTTGTGGTTGTCAGCATGAAGACCTCTACTAGAACAACTCACTGGGTATTATTCCTGTGGTGGACGCTGTTTTGACAGCCTACTTAAAGCTTGGCTGTTGACAGCAAGTGTTTTCACTCGAGCACACTCTTCAAATGATTGTTTGTGGCTGCTTAGAGAAATGGCTGGAATCCTTTCCTTCAGATGGCTCTCGTTCTCAGTACTTTCAACAGCGAAACCTGCCATTGTTGTGCTGAACTATTTGAATTGTTGCTGCCGTATAGATGATCTATCTGATTCATTCAATCAAAGCAAATGTGCATCCTCAAAGCATTCCAAATGTGTTTTTCAGTCAGTCTCATCCCAAAACCTGGCCAGCGGCTTTGACTGAACAGAGGGATCTGTCTGTCGGTCCGTCTGTCCTGTCTATGATAATCCAGCAGTATCAAAGAGTGGCCCCTGTCCTGACCTCCCGTTCCCCCATCTGTTCTAACCCAGATTTGATGACACTGACCTGGGCCACGCTCTGCGCTTATCTCCCCTGGTCCATAATAGTTTCCTGTCCTTCACACGCCTGAGAGAATGGGAGAGAGACATGAAATTAAATCAAATCAAACTTTCTTTGTGACATGCGCCAAATACAACAAGTGTAGACTTTGCCGTGAAATGCTTACTTACAAGCCCTTAACCAACAGTGCAGTTCAATTAGAGTTTAGAAAATAAACTCAAGTAAAAAAAACAATAAAATAACAATGACGAGGCTATATACAGGGGGTACCGGTACCGAGTCAGTGTACGGGGGTACAGGTTACTTGAGGTCATTTGTACATGTAGGTAGGGGTAAAGTGACTATACATAGATAATAAACAGCAAGTTGGCAGAGTGTACAAAACAAATGGAGGGGTCAATGTAAATAGTCTGGTGGCCATTTGATTAATTGTTCAGCAGTCTTGTGGCTTGGGGGTAGAAGCTGTTAAGGAGCCTTTTGGACCTAGACTTGGCGCTCCGGTACCGCTTGCCGTGCGGTATCAGAGAGAACAGCCTATAACTTGGGTGACTGGAGTCTCTGACAATTGTATGGGCTTTCCTCTGACACCACCTATTATATAGGTCCTGGATGGCAGGAAGATTGGCCCCAGTGATGTACTGGGCCGTACGCACCACCCTCTATAACGCCTCGCGGTCAGATGCCATACCAAGTCAGGATGCTCTCGATGGAGCAGCTGTAGAACTTTTTGAGGATCTGAGGACCCATGCCAAATATTTTCAGTCTCCTGAGGGGGAATAGGTTTTGTCGTGCCTTCTTCACAACTGTCTTAGTGTGTTTGGACCACGATAGTTTTTTGATGATGTGGACACCAAGGAACTTGAAACTCTCAACCCGCTCCACTACAGCCCCCTTGATGTTAATGGGGAACTGTTCGGCCCGCCTTTTCCTGTAGTCCACAATCATCTCCTTAGTCTTGGTTATGTTGAGGGAGAGGTTGTTGTCCTGGCACCACACTGCCAGTTATCTGACCTCCTCCCTATAGGCTGTCTCATCTTTGTCGGTGATCACACTATTGTGTCATCAGTAAACTTAATGATGGTGTTGGAGTCGTGTTTGGCCACGCAGTCGTGGGTGAACAGGGACTACAGGAGGGGACTAAGTACACACCCCTGAGGGGCCCCAGTGTTGAGGATCAGCATGGCAGATGTGTTGTTGCCTACCCTTACCACCTGGGGGCGGCCCGTCAGGAAGTCTAGGATCCAGTTGCAGGGGGAGGTGTTCAGTCCCAGGGTCCTTAGCTTGGTGATAAGCTTTGAGGACACTATGTTGTTGAACGCTGAGCTGTAGTCAATGAATAGCATTCTCACATAGGTGTTCCTTTTATCCAGGTGGGAAAGGACAGTGTGGAGTGCAATGGAGATTGCATGATCTGTGGATCTGTTGGGACGTTATGCGAATTGGAGTGGGTCTAGGGGATGCTGTTGATGTGAGCCATGACCCTTTTAGCACTTCATGGCTACCGACGTGAGTGCTACGGGGCAGTAGTCATTTAGGCAGGTTACCTTCGTTTTCTTGGCCACAGGAACTATGGTGGTTTGCTTGAAACATGTAGGTATTACAGACTCGGTCAGGGAGAGGTTGAAAATGTCAGTGAAGACACTTGCCAATTGTTCAGCGCATGCTTTGAGTACACGTCCTGTCAATGCGTCTGTGCCCGCGGCTTTTTGAATGTTGACCTGTTTAAAGGTCTTACCCCATAAATACATGAGGCTGATTTGACCTGAGAGAATGGGAGAGAGACATGAGGCTGATTTGACCTGAGAGAATGGGAGAGAGACATGAGGCTGATTTGACCTGAGAGAATGGGAGAGAGACATGAGGCTGATTTGACCTGAGAGAACGGGAGAGAGACATGAGGCTGATTTGACCTGAGAGAATGGGAGAGAGACATGAGGCTGATTTGACCTGAGAGAATGGGAGAGAGACATGAGGCTGATTTGACCTGAGAGAACGGGAGAGAGACATGAGGCTGATTTGACCTGAGAGAATGGGAGAAAGACATGGTGATGATTTGACCTGAGAGAATGGGAGAAAGACATGAGGCTGATTTGACCTGAGAGAATGGGAGAGCGACATGAGGCTGATTTGACCTGAGAGAATGGGAGAAAGACATGAGGCTGATTTGACCTGAGAGAATGGGAGAGAGACATGAGGCTGATTTGACCTGAGAGAATGGGAGAGAGACATGAGGCTGATTTGACCTGAGAGAACGGGAGAGAGACATGAGGCTGATTTGACCTGAGAGAATGGGAGAAAGACATGGTGATGATTTGACCTGAGAGAATGGGAGAAAGACATGAGGCTGATTTGACCTGAGAGAATGGGAGAGAGACATGAGGCTGATTTGACCTGAGAGAATGGGAGAAAGACATGAGGCTGATTTGACCTGAGAGAATGGGAGAGAGACATGAGGCTGATTTGACCTGAGAGAATGGGAGAGAGACATGGTCGTGATTTGACCTGAGAGAATGGGAGAGAGACATGAGGCTGATTTGACCTGAGAGAATGGGAGAAAGACATGAGGCTGATTTGACCTGAGAGAATGGGAGAGAGACATGAGGCTGATTTGACCTGAGAGAATGGGAGAGAGACATGGTGGTGATTTGACCTGAGAGAATGGGAGAGAGACATGAGGCTGATTTGACCTGAGAGAATGGGAGAGAGACATGAGGCTGATTTGACCTGAGAGAATGGGAGAGAGACCTGAGGCTGATTTAACCTGAGAGAATGGGAAAAAGACATGAGGCTGATTTGACCTGAGAGAATGGGAGAGAGACATGAGGCTGATTTGACCTGAGAGAATGGGAGAGAGACATGAGGCTGATTTGACCTGAGAGAATGGGAGAGAGACATGGTGGTGATGTGACCTGAGAGAATGGGAGAGAGACATGGTGGTGATTTAACCTGAGAGAATGGGAGAGAGACATGAGGCTGATTTGACCTGAGAGAATGGGAGAGAGACATGAGGCTGATTTGACCTGAGAGAATGGGAGAGAGACATGGTGGGGATTTGACCTGAGAGAATGGGAGAGAGACATGAGGCTGATTTAACCTGAGAGAATGGGAGAGAGACATGAGGCTGATTTGACCTGAGATAATGGGAGAGAGACATGAGGCTGATTTGACCTGCGAGAATGGGAGAGAGACATGAGGCTGATTTGACCTGAGAGAATGGGAGAGAGACATGAGGCTGATTTGACCTGAGAGAATGGGAGAGAGACATGGTGGTGATTTAACCTGAGAGAATGGGAGAGAGACATGGGGCTGATTTGACCTGAGAGAATGGGAGAGAGACATGAGGCTGATTTGATCTGAGAGAATGGGAGAGAGACATGAGGCTGATTTGACCTGAGAGAATGGGAGAGAGACATGAGGCTGATTTGACCTGAGAGAATGGGAGAGAGACATGAGGCTGATTTGACCTGAGAGAATGGGAGAGAGACATGAGGCTGATTTGACCTGAGAGAATGGGAGAGAGACATGAGGCTGATTTGACCTGAGAGAATGGGAGAGAGACATGAGGCTGATTTGACCTGAGAGAATGGGAGAGAGACATGGTGGGGATTTGACCTGAGAGAATGGGAGAGAGACATGAGGCTGATTTGACCTGAGAGAATGGGAGAGAGACATGGTGGGGATTTGACCTGAGAGAATGGGAGAGAGACATGAGGCTGATTTGACCTGAGAGAATGGGAGAGAGACATGAGGCTGATTTGACACTACTATTGTCCTGATGGACGTAATCATATGGTTTCTATCATCTAAAATGAACCCACTTAAGCGACTCTGTTTGACCTTCCTCATGTGTTTTAGAGAGTGGAGACCATCAGATAGAAGGAAATGACTCAGACCATTACTGATGGCAGAATAATATGTGAGAGACCCACTAAAATAGCACAAGGCAGCACTAAACACTTATTTACCACTATTTGTGTCATCTGAGGACCAAGTATTAGCACTATACAAGTATCCCATACCTTTTTTTATCTGACCCCTCACTCTTTTACCATTTATTTTACATGAACTTTTTAGTCATTTAGCAGACTTTGGTCTTCCCACTGGGCACAAATGTCAGTTCAAGGACTAGTTTTGGTTTACATTTGATTGAGTTTTCAACTAACGTGAATTCAATGTGAAATCCCCCCAAAAAATTGCTACAAATTTGGGTGAAAAAAGACAAAATGCTGTTAAGTTGATGACTTTTTGCAAATCCGGTCAGTTTTCCAAATTGATTCAATGTTCTCACGTGGATTGTTTTGGTTGAAATGACATGGAAACAATGTTGATTCAACCAGTTTTTACCCAGGGATTACAATTAGTGCAGTCATCTCAAAGGGGCAATCTGCAGTAGCTACATCCATTTTTGAACATATAAATGAATGATTAGTAGGCCTGCCCATTGATTCTAACTTATAAATGAACGATTAGTAGGCCTGCCCATTGATTCTAACTTATAAATGAACGATTAGTAGGCCTGCCCATTGATTCTAACTTATAAATGAACGATTAGTAGGCCTGCCCATTGATTCTAACTTATAAATGAACGATTAGTAGGCCTGCCCATTGATTCTAACTTATAAATGAATGATTAGTAGGCCTGCCCATTGATTCTAACTTATAAATGAATGATTAGTAGGCCTGCCCATTGATTCTAACTTATAAATGAACGATTAGTAGGCCTGCCCATTGATTCTAACTTATAAATGAACGATTAGTAGGCCTGCCCATTGATTCTAACTTATAAATGAACGATTAGTAGGCCTGCCCATTGATTCTAACTTATAAATGAATGATTAGTAGGCCTGCCCATTGATTCTAACTTATAAATGAACGATTAGTAGGCCTGCCCATTGATTCTAACTTATAAATGAACGATTAGTAGGCCTGCCCATTGATTCTAACTTATAAATGAACGATTAGTAGGCCTGCCCATTGATTCTAACTTATAAATGAACGATTAGTAGGCCTGCCCATTGATTCTAACTTATAAATGAATGATTAGTAGGCCTGCCCATTGATTCTAACTTATAAATGAACGATTAGTAGGCCTGCCCATTGATTCTAACTTATAAATGAATGATTAGTAGGCCTGCCCATTGATTCTAACTTATAAATGAATGATTAGTAGGCCTGCCCATTGATTCTAACTTATAAATTAACGATTAGTAGGCCTGCCCATTGATTCTAACTTATAAATGAATGATTAGTAGGCCTGCCCCTTGATTCTAACTTATAAATGAACGATTAGTAGGCCTGCCCATTGATTCTAACTTATAAATGAACAATTAGTAGGCCTGCCCATTGATTCTAACTTATAAATGAACGATTAGTAGGCCTGCCCATTGATTCTAACTTATAAATGAACGATTAGTAGGCCTGCCCCTTGATTCTAACTTATAAATGAACGATTAGTAGGCCTGCCCATTGATTCTAACTTATAAATGAACGATTAGTAGGCCTGCCCATTGATTCTAACTTATAAATGAACGATTAGTAGGCCTGCCCATTGATTCTAACTTATAAATGAACGATTAGTAGGCCTGCCCATTGATTCTAACTTATAAATGAACGATTAGTAGGCCTGCCCATTGATTCTAACTTATAAATGAACGATTAGTAGGCCTGCCCATTGATTCTAACTTATAAATGAATGATTAGTAGGCCTGCCCATTGATTCTAACTTATAAATGAACGATTAGTAGGCCTGCCCATTGATTCTAACTTATAAATGAATGATTAGTAGGCCTGCCCATTGATTCTAACTTATAAATGAATGATTAGTAGGCCTGCCCATTGATTCTAACTTATAAATGAACGATTAGTAGGCCTGCCCATTGATTCTAACTTATAAATGAACGATTAGTAGGCCTGCCCATTGATTCTAACTTATAAATGAACGATTAGTAGGCCTGCCCATTGATTCTAACTTATAAATGAATGATTAGTAGGCCTGCCCATTGATTCTAACTTATAAATGCCTCATGAGCTTAGTTCAGCTATTGTAACTCGTCAGTGCCCAAAACATAAGCCTGTTTTATTTACTCCAATGTTTATAAACAAAATAAATGTAAACGAACACTGTATAGCCTCAAAACATGGTTAAAACTTTCATTTTGATATCATGGATGGTCAGTCCTTGCATCCATAGCTCTGTCTATGAATTTGAGAGTGGTTACATGTCACCAGTCAAGTCCATTAGCTTCTTAGCGAAACGGTGGTGAGATCGCTTTGTTATTGTTTCAGCTGCTGATTGTTGTTTTCCAGGTTCAACAACCACATATCACAGCCCTTCAACGTTTGATCCTCAAAGCCATCTGTCAGAGTGTGTGTGTATGTGTGTTTTTGTTTAACTGTCCTTGTGGGTACCAGAAGTCCTCACAAGGATAGTAAAACAAGGAAAATTTGGACAAGTGGTAACATTTTGCCGGTCCGCACGAGGGGAAAAAAATGCTATTTTAGGCTTAGGTTTAGGGTTAGGGTTACAATTAAGGTTAGGGTTAGATTTAGGGTTAGATTTAGTGTTAGTCAGGGAAAATAGGATTTTGGATGGGAATCAATTAGTTGGTCCCCATAAGGATAGCAATACAAAACTGTGTGTGTGTGTGTGTGTGCGCGTGTGCGTGCGTGCGTATGACCTGTAGGCTGCTGGTTGTGGGGCGTTTTGTGGCGAGTGGTCCAGCAGGCCTTTTAGAGTGAGGCTGAGTGAGCAGACTCGCCCGGCTGAAGCATCCGAGGACAAGACACACAAACACACACGGACGAAAAACCCTGAGCTTTGTTTATGCTTCAGGGTCCTTCATTGCTCAAAGAGCGAAATAGGGGGGAAAAAGTCACCCTTCACTCCCTAGCCACTGTTCTGCAACGTCGTCAACAAATGAAGTCAGCACCTCACACCCAACAGATGGTTTGGGGAAGAGCCCGTTTATGTAACAAACAGCTCTGAAGACATTTCCCTACTTACTAATCAATGCTTTTCCCTCAATGAGCTAAGCTTGTTGTCAGACTTAGGCCTATTAGCATCTGTTGATACAGGTTGATGGAATACATAGAATTCTATGTTTGGTGATAGGTTTGGTAAATGGTACATTATCCTAGTAAGAAGACACCACCAACCAACCAAAAACTCCTTGATCAGACAGAAGCAAACAAATCACTTACCCCCCCCCCAAAAAAAAACATATATATTTATCCTCTAAGATGTCTTTTTGTTTGTGTAAATCCTTTATTCTTCACACCCCGGTGAAGTGTCTCTGTACACGGCAGATAAATAGGAATTCCTAACTCCAATGGTTCATTTGTCATGGTATGAATTCCAAGGGTGGAATCTAGAAATAGCTGCAGCAATGTTCATGTGTGACGCCTGAGGCTTCCTAGCATGTAGGAGGCTTTAGTGATATTTTATTTTTGCATATTTTGTTCTGCATTTTTTTGGGTGGTGGGGGGGGGGCTTTCCATTGCCAAATAATTTTTGTTCGTTTACAGTGTTGTAGTCGGAGGCTATGCCTATTATTGTGTTATGACATTACAGTTTTAATTGAATTGAATGCAATTTATTCTTAAGAAAACTTTTAATGAATCACCATATGGACAGACTGTGGAGAGAAGTGGCCTCCGTGGTTTTCCCTGAGGGAAATTTGAAGCATAATTAAGAATATGAACTATAATGACACACTGCGATATTTAATGGAAACTTGCCATCTCAGTACGCCTTGTGTAAAAGCTATTGTCATCGCCCAGACATGGAGAAGAACAGACTCCTTGGAGAGAATAAAACTCCCTGAGCATAGGTCCCCTGAGTAGAACTACCCATGGATGAAAAACTGAAGACAGAGGAACGAAAAGGTGCCTGTAGACTGTATCTAAGGACAGTTTGCAGCTTCCATTTAAAGCTGAAAAGATGAGGAAACTGAAGAGAGGAAGCCACTTAGACTCTGGCAGTGAAATAAGAAAGTGATTGCTCCTTCACAATAAAGACATTGTATTCACCAGTGCTGTTTGTCTGTGACCCTGCAGTCTAGTACTATTGTGGTCCAAACACACAAACAGCTACGTCACTGTTGGATCTTGAAGGAAACGTCCAAATTCACAAAAATGCTACAAAGCAATGATACATAATCACCTGTCTGTTCGCTTGTCCAATGCGGTCTGTACAATACTGCACTACAATACACTGCCTAGGACAATAAGTGTGGTGAAGACTAGGCCTATGGATAATAACTGTTGAAGTGCTGTGTTCTGTACAGTACTGTAGGAGGTTACTGAGTCAAAGGGAAATAGTTGTCAGGGAACAATCGACGGCTTAACAACACATTCCTGTAGTGAAGGTGCAAAGCAAAGGAAAAGTTAGGTGTAGGTGTAAAATGCCTGCGACACAAAAGGCGAGCTCAGAGAGAGGAGAGGAGAGAGAGAGAGAGGAGAGGAGAGAGAGAGAGAGGAGAGAGGAGAGGAGAGCTCAGAGAGAGGAGAGGAGAGAGAGGAGAGAGGAGAGGAGAGCTCAGAGTGAGGAGAGGAGAGCTCAGAGTGAGGAGAGGAGAGGAGAGCTCAGAGAGAGGAGAGGAGAGGGAGAGGAGAGCTCAGAGAGAGGAGAGGAGAGAGAGGAGAGGAGAGAGAGGAGTGAGGAGAGGAGAGCTCTGAGAGAGGAGAGGAGAGAGAGGAGTGAGGAGAGGAGAGCTCAGAGAGAGGAGAGGAGAGAGAGGAGAGGCGAGAGGGAGAGGAGAAGAGAGCTCAGAGCGAGTGAGAGAGAGAGGAGAGGCGAGAGGGAGAGGAGAGGAGAGCTCAGAGCGAGTGAGAGAGAGAGAGGAGAGGCGAGAGGGAGAGGAGAGGAGAGCTCAGAGAGAGAGAGAGAAAGGAGAGGAGAGAGAGGAGAGAGGAGAGGAGAGCTCAGAGAGAGGAGAGAGAGAGAGGAGAGGAGAGAGAGGAGAGAGGAGAGGAGAGAGAGAAAGGAGAGGAGAGCTCAGAGAGAGGAGAGCTCAGAGAGAGTGAGAGAGAGAGAGAGAGAGAGAGTGAGAGAGAGAGAGAGAGAGGAGAGGAGAGGAGGAGAGATGAGAGAGGAGAGAGGAGAGAGGAGAGAGAGAGAGGGTAAGCATTCTGGCTTAGATAACAAGAAATCAAAGGCATAGAGAAAAGAGAGAGATATTTAAGACAGAAGACAGTGTTTGGAGCCACAGAACTCATTTACAGAGTGGTGCGAGACTTGAAAACAATTATCAGCCATCTCCTTCCTCTTCTAAAGCTCCTGTCGCTCGCTTTGTTTTGGCCTTTGTTTTTCTCAAGGACATAGTCATTATTTCAGATGAGACCCATTTGGGTCTAAAGAAAGCAGTTCTATTCCTCATTTCTACTCCACTCTCAGATCGCAGGTCTTGTGATGTTCCTTCTGCATCTGAAAGGAGACTGAAATCACGTTTGAAAGCGCTTGATGAAAGTAAGTGTTTGTGTTTGGGTAACACAGGTTCGGTTCGTTAGCATTTTCCTCTCTTTCTTTTTCCCCTTCCCCCTTTTCAGGAGTCTGATATTTGATATTAAACCGCCCTGCTTCCCTCTACCTTTGGAGGGGAATGTTATTTTAATATCTCGCTCTTTCTCAACCTTTCCAACCTGACAAACCAGCTTATTCATCAGAGTGATGAAAGGAAAGGCTTCCATTGATCCCAGCTGCCGAACAAAATAGAGCTAACAAATGGTAAACAACGTCCCGAGAAGTATTTTGTGACCAATGGAGATATCCTCCTGGGTCACAATGGCATCCACATGGAGTCATACTCCTGGAGACATCCTAGCGCCCAAACGTACACGTACACACACACGTACACACACACGTACACACACACACACACACACAGACACACACACACACACAATAGCCTTCAAGAGTGCTGCATTCCACACTTAATTGAAAATCCAGCAAATTGCACTCTCTAAGGTAAACTTCTCAGAGTTGTGTGTCGTCCAATCAACAGCCAAGGCTAGGTCTCTCGGGTTCTGGAGTTCCCGCCCTCTAGAATT
The DNA here is from genome assembly GCF_057628025.1 of Oncorhynchus mykiss. Classification (NCBI taxonomy): domain Eukaryota; kingdom Metazoa; phylum Chordata; class Actinopteri; order Salmoniformes; family Salmonidae; genus Oncorhynchus; species Oncorhynchus mykiss. Next base: position 56,898,515 of record NC_143036.1, read on the forward strand.
GCGCACAGATGAACTATTGTCCCACCAACACTGGGCGCACACATCCACACACACACATAAGCGCGCACACACACACACACACACACACACACACACACACACACACAAGGCATTCATATAGTAACTTTAACTTCAAAATAGATTAGTTAGTGTGTTTCTATTTGTTTTCTAGAGAGGGTGGTTTTAAAACATTAATGCATTACATCGGACTAATAGGAAGAAGACGTATTTAGGTAAAAAAAATGTACAAATTAGAACGTTTACAAAGTGGGTTACTAAGGTTACTGAAATGGATGTTTTTGGATTAAGAATCTGTCAAGCACTCTACACATACAAAATCCCAAAACCTCTCTCTTTATCTCTTCTCTCCTCTCTTCTGTTATCTTCTTTCTCTATATATGTATAAGTATGAGTACATTTCGACTAAATCAATAACTTTCGATGAAGGGGAAATTATTCAAATGATCTGGTTGGAACACTGGAATGACACGATCAAAGAACTGTCAGTGCAGTAATGTATAAATAACAGTACAGTTGTATAGATAACATAAACAAATACATCATGTTATTATTTCAGATGCATTATGATGATAACAATGACACCTGCCAATCAATGAACACATATATTAACATCTCTTATGTTCAGTGTGGAGACCTGTTTTTTCTCTGCTAGTTAAAGCAGGATCCATGTGTGGTAAAGAACTCATAGACTGACCATAGAGTTACAACATAAGATGATGTGTACTATTTCATTATCTGAGACTGAACAACACTGGCTTTGCCTCAGTATATTCCCCTCCATTTTGTCTGGACCAAAAATGTGCATTTAGGGACACAATTTCGCACCTGGTCTCTAAAATAAATATATTTTAAAGGAATGTCTATAATTATTTTGATTTTCTATTCTATCATGTCTGTCATATTATATTTTGACCTGTGTTTTGAACATGCACAGTGTTTAGATATATTATCATAATTCTCAGTAAAACAACTCAAAATGAATGGATTAATCTAGGTTGATCCATTATATTTAGAAGTATTTAACCCAGATATTAAAAGCTAAATTGTTAAGAGGATGTGAATGGGAGTTTAATTATTGTAGTGCATTAGAATCTCTTATATCTAACCGATTACATTCATGTGGACTTTTTACTTGTGTTCAAATGTACCAAATTATCAATTGTAAGTATATCCTTTCTCTTGAGGCGATTGTGAAATTATGCCATCAATATTCAGAGGTATCTAGATAAGTGTTCATTAAGGTCTGTCTTAAGATCTATCTATCTCAAGTTTAGTCACACCGGCCAAATGATAAGACCTAAAGGTTTAGCAAAGCTCACTGCTACCATCTGGCGAAAAAACTGGGAAATGTAGAAGTGTAGAAAAATAATGCCTCGTGCACTCGGTCAGGATGAGCTATGAGGTGCAGGAGGCATAATGTTTCTATAGAAATGTTATCTTCCCTCTCTGACCGAAATCACTTCTATGTAGGAACTGTGTGTGTGTGTGTGTGTGTGTGTGTTTGTGTGTGTGTGTTTCATCAAGCTACTGTTTCCTGCCTTCTGTCTACCTATTCTCCTGTTTCCCGACTCCCACAATGCCCTGCTGTCCATTTGGCCCCCCTCCACTTTGCCAGAATGCTCCTGTGAGTTTGACTCCTGACGTATCTCACCATCCCAGGTCCTAGGTCACACACACACACACACACACACACACACACACACACACACACACACACACACACACACACACACACACACAGCCCTCTTGAGCCAGACAGAGAGGGCAGAGAGAACATGTAATCTGTGATGTGGATTGTGTTTAATGTAGTCTTGTTGTAATCTGATTGGTTTCACAGCAGAGGCCCCACAGTGTCCCCTCCGTAAGTCTGTGTCAACAGCCCTTTCGCTCAGTCCTCACAGGGACTGGAGATAAGTCACTCCACAGGAAATGTGTGTGTGTGTTTGGGGAAGCGTGCGTGTGTGTGTGTGTGCGCGCACACATTCGTGTGTAACTACTAATGATGACTAGAACACTGGAGGAGAGGCGGAGATGAAGATAGAAGGAGAGTGAAGAGGGGGACAAAGATTATGTTTGCGGCATTCAGCGTTGAGTGGCTAGGGAAATTAGTTCCCGAATATGCATGTGCAAAACAATAAAAAAAACAAGAACAATTATAGCAAGTTTATCTATTATGGGAGTCAATGTTAATGGATTTTGCCAAGCGGTTCTTTTGCTAATACTGTAATTGCGAGGCAGCATTCATATTGGTGACAGGCAGCTCAGGGGCCTTACAATGCATTCATACAATACTAAACCGCTGTTGGCTAAACAATGTGGCTACACTGGTAATAGTACAAGCTGAGTGTCTTACAATACAGCTATGTTGCTGTTGATGGATCCCACAACTGGGACAAATAAACTCCTGACAAAGGGGTTTAACTTTATTATTCGTCCATCATCACTAGTGTCAGTCAGCACCACACTCTGTTAGTGGTGGTTCTCACAATAGATGCGAGAACAGCAGAGTTGAGATTAGACCCCGAGGCCTGTCAGTGAGAGAGAAAACCGAAGAAAATGAACAATAGTGACAAATGGTTTGATGAAGAATGCAAAAACCCACGAAAGAAATTGAGAAACCTGTCCAACCAAAAACATAGAGAGCCGGAAAACCTGAGTCTATGCCTTCACTATGGTGAATCACTAAAACAATACAGAAATATACTACGGAAAAAGAAGGAACAGCACGTCAGAAATCAGCTCAATGTAATTGAAGAATCCATAGACTCTAACCACTTCTGGGAAAATTGGAAAACACTAAACAAACAACAACACAAATAATTATCTATCCGAAATGGAGATATATGGGTAAACCACTTCTCCAATCTTTTTGGCTCTATAACAAAGAACAAATAGCAAAAACATATAAACTCAGTAAAAAAAGAAATGTCTCTTGTTCAGGACCCTGTCTTTCAAAGATAATTTGTAAAAATCCAAATAACTTCACAGATCTTCATTGTAAAGGGTTTAAACACTGTTTCCCATGCTTGTTCAAAGAACCATGAACAATTAATGAACATGCACCTGTGGAACGGTCGTTACGACACTAACAGCTTACAGACGGTAGGCAATGAAGGTCACAGTTATGAAAACTTAGGACACTAAAGAGGCCTTTCTACTGACTCTGAAAAACACCAAAAGAAAGATGCCCAGGGTCCCTGCTCATCTGCGTGAACATGCCTTAGACAAGCTGCAAGGAGTCATGAGGACTGCAGATGTGGCCAGGGCAATAAATTGCAATGTCCATACTGTGAGATGCCTAAGACAGTGCTACAGGGAGACAGGACGGACAGCTGATCGTCCTCACAGTGGCCGACCACGTGTAGCAACACCTGATCGGTACACAGGATCGGTACATCTGTACATCTGAACATCACACCTGCAGGACAGGTACAGGATGGCAACAACAACTGCCCGAGTTACACCAGGAACACACAATCCCTCCATCAGTGCTCAGACTGTCCGCAATAGGCTGAGAGAGGCTGGACTGAGGGCTTGTAGGCCTGTTGTAAGGCAGGTCCTCACCAGACATCTCCGGCAACAACGTTGCCTTTGGGCACAAACCCACCGTCGCTGGACCAGACAGGACTGCCAAGAAGTGCTCTTCACTGACGAGTCGTGGTTTTGTCTCACCAAAGGTGATGGTCAGATTCGCGTTTATCGTCGAGGGAATGAGCGTTACACAGAGGCCTGTACTCTGGAGCGGGATCGATTTGGAGGTGGAGGGTCAGTCATGATCTGGGGCGGTGTGTCACAGCATCATTGCACTGAGCTTTTTGTCATTGCAGGCAATCTCAACGCTGGGCGTTACAGGGAAGACATCCTCCTCCCTCATTTAGTACCCTTCCTGCAGGCTCATCCTGACATGACCCTCCAGCATTACAATGCCACCAGCCATACTGCTCATTCTGTGCGTGATTTCCTGTAAGACAGGAATGTCAGTCTTCTGCCATGGCCAGCGAAGAGCCCGGATCTCAATACCATTGAGCACGTCTGGGACCTGTTGGATCGGAGGGTGAGGGCTAGGAACACATCTCACAGCAAGAACTGGCAAATCTGGTGCAGTCCATGAGGAGGAGATGCACTGCAGTACGTAATGCAGCTGGTGGCCACACCAGATACTGACTGTTACTTTTGATTTTGACCCCCCTTTGTTCAGGGACACATTATTCCATTTCTGTTAGTCACATGTCTGTGGAACTTGTTCAGTTTATGTCTCAGTTGTTGAATCTTGTTATGTTCATACAAATATTTACACATGTTAAGTTTGCTGAAAATAAACGCAGTTGACAGTGAGAGGACGTTTGTTTTTTTGCTGAGTTTACATGATCAAATACAAATCACGCACTAGCGACTCCTGTGGGGGGACGGGCGCAGTGCACACTAACCAAAGTCGCCAGGTGCACGGTGTTTCTTCCGACACATTGGTGCGGCTGGCTTCCGGGTTGGATGCGCGCTGTGTTAAGAAGCAGTGAGGCTTGGTTGGGTTGTGTTTCGGAGGACGCATGGCTTTCGACCTTCGTCTCTCCCGAGCCCGTACGGGAGTTGTAGCGATGAGACAAGATAGTAACTACTAACAATTGGATACCACGAATTTGGGGAGAAAAGGGGGTAAAAAATATATATATATATATATATATAAAAAAAATACTTGAATCAGTCATAGAACCCATTGCCATTTATGGTTGTGAGGTCTGGGGTCCGCTCACCAACCAAGAATGCACAAAATGAGACAAACACCAAATTGAGACTCTGCTTGCAGAATTCTGCAAAAATATCCTCCATGTACAACGTAGAACACCAAATAATGCATGCAGAGCAGAATTAGGCCGATACCTGCTAATGATCAAAATCCAGAAAAGAGTCGTTAAATTCTACAACCACCTAAAAGGAAGCGATTCCCAAACCTTCCATAACAAAGCCATCACCTAAAGAACCTGGAGAAGAGTCCACTAAGCAAGCGAGTCTTGGGGTTCTGTTCACAAGCACAAATAGACCCCACAGAGCCCCAGGACAGCAACACAATTCGACAGAATTGTCGACAGAAATTCGACAGAAAGATAATTACTTGACATATTGGAAAGAATTAACAAAAAAGCAGAGTAAACTAGAATGCTATTTGGCCCTAAACAGAGAGTACACAGTGGCAGAATACCTGACCACTGTGACTGACCCAAACTTAAGGAAAGCTTTGACTATGTACAGACTCAGTGAGCATAGCCTTGCTATTGAGAAAGGCCAACATAGCCTGTCTTCTCTTGAGAGCCAGGTCTGCCTATGTGCACACTGCCCTCAAAATAAGGTGGAAACTGAGCTGCAGTTCCTAACCTCCTGCCAAATGTATGACCATATTAGAGACACATATTTCCCTCAGAATACACAGATCCACAAAGAATTTGAAAACAAACCTGATTTTCATAAACTCCCATATCTACTGGGTGAAATACCACAGTGTGCCATCACATCAGCAAGATTTGTGACCTGTTGCCACAAGAAAAGGGCAACCAGTGTTCAGTGTTCATTTGTATTGTTTATTTCACTTTTGTATATTATCTACATCACTTGGCATTTGGCAATGTTAACATATAATAATGCCCCTTGAATTAAATTTAATTGAGAGAGAGAGAGAGAGAGAGAGAGAGAGAGAGAGAGAGAGAAAGAGAGAGAGAGAGAGAGAGAGAGCATGGAGTGAGAGAGAGCATGGAGTGAGAGAGTGAGAGCTAGAAACTGATAGAGAGAGCGAAAGAGCGAGAGAACAGGAGAGCGAGAGAGCGAGAGAACAAGAGCAAAAGAGAGATTGAGATAGAGAGTAAGTGGCGAGAGAGTAACAGCTCTGGGAGGCAAAGCCTGTTTGATCCTGAGGGGGTGTAAGACGTTTGAAGCTGACAACCCCTTTGTGATGATAACACATGTTTTCCAGCGCATTATCCCCCCCCTCTGCTCTCCTCCATGCCTCCACTGCTCCATCTCTCTATTGTATTAAGCCCTTCCAGACGGAAGCTCCCTGTATTGTAACGTCAGCGCTAATCTGAAACGATATCTTTAGCTGTGTGAGTTTATGAACAGCTGTTGGTATTGTGAGACCCATGTTAATCTGGTTCAGTATCTTCAGCCCGTCATTTAGTGCTTTGATCCTTTCCCATTATGGTGTGGCCTCTGTTTCTCACACAAATGCACGCACACACACACACACACACACACACACACACACACACACACACACACACACACACACACGGGCTGTCGATCTGTGGTGGAATTATTCCACATGGATGAAAATAAAATCTCCATTATCGGCCATCTATTAGCAGATGTAAAACAATCTGTTTGTGCAGAGAAATCTAATGAGTTGTTACACTTTGTTGTTACACTCACTAATGAGTTGTTACACTTACTTTGTAATGCTGTTCAGAAAGAGGATTGACACACTAGGCGCCTGTACTGTATTATCTATGTACAGTTGTAGACAGTTGTAGCCTAGAGGTTAAGTAACCGAAAGGTTGCTGGTTTGAATCCCCGAGCCGACTAGGTGAATATTTAGCCGATGTGCCCTTGAGCAAGGCATTTAACCCTAACTGCTCCTGTAAGTTGCTCTGGATAAGAGTGTCTACTTAATGACTACAATGTTAAATAATGCCATGTTAGTTGACTCATAAGATGTTAACTGCAATGTTTACAGCAATGACCTGGGGTCAAAAGTTGTGCACAGTAAGACTGTACACAGGACTGAAAAAGCTGGAAAGTACAAATGGCTGTAAGCGAAGTGTTCAACTCAAATTCAAGGTCTAATTATACAGAGCAACCCTAAGTCATCTCTGATTGAGACGCACAATTAGCATCTACTATTATGAGCATAGCAATAGAAAATGTGAGGTTCCTGTGCCTGACGACAAAAAAACTCAGAAACCTGGAGCAGAGCGGAGAAACAAGGCAAGCTGTGTACAATTAACAGAAATATAAATATCACTTCATGGGTTGTGTCCCAAATGGCACCCTATTCTTTGTGTAGCACTACTATGGCCACTACGTAGTGGACTACCTATGGGTTCTGGTCAAAAGTAGTGCACTAGACAGGGAACAGGGTGCCAATTGGGACCATGTTTTAAGCAGTCATTAATCAGATATAAATAGTGTGAAGCCTTTAGTTGATTAACGAGGTGAGACTTGTGTTAATTACTGTTTCCTGGGCTTGTAATTAAGTTGGCAGAGATAATCAAGACGAATGAACGCTCTGACCCCCTTCTCTTCTCCCCTATAAGGCTCCAGGCATTGTTCTCCACTGGTGTGTCTGTTTTGATTCGCTGCTGCTGCTGCTCCTCAGTCATGTAGCATGTAGCAGCCCTCATCGTGACACATATAATGCTCATAAAGCATAATGCTTATGAAGCCACAGACATTACCTATCTGCTATTGTCCCATCAAAAACATGCATGGCAATAGTCTACTTCAAGTCAGTTCTTCTATGCTGCTCTTATTGTCTATTTATATAGTACAGCTCAAATAAGGTCTTACAGGTACTGTAGAAAACTCTCACTTCCCGCCTTCCCTGGAGGGGAGCCCACCCCTTATTGGCCGCCACACACCTCCATCAAACTTAATCAAAATCCCAATAATGACCACTTCGAAAGAGGCGGGCCATTTCTATTAAGGGTGCTCACCAGAATTCATAAGGCCTCTTTCCACCAACCAAACCAGCTCAATAGAGTCCTACAAATGCTTGTATTGAAAGTCAGTCATGTATGTGTTCTGGCCAATGTTAAGTATATCCCTATTGTAAATGTAGCCCAAATGTATATATTGTTTGTAACTAAGTGTGCTAATCGGAGGACATATTTAAAGCATGCATTAATGCTACAGCCTGAGTGATTAAATACTGATTGTTGCTAAGTGTCTCATCGTAGTACTTAGAATCTTTCAGTTCAAGTATATTTCCTTTATTGTCCACATGAATATGCCCTCTGTTTTGACATCTGTTTTATCCTAGTAAATTCAACTGCCATCCAATTGTCATCCATCCTCAGACAAACCACTTTTTTTCTGGTCATAAAACTATTTGAATAATGATGTATTGCTTCAAATCCAGTTTTTATACATTACAGTCTCTAACTGTTAAAGTTAATGATAATAAAATGTAATATGTTAAGGGATGTTTTTTTAAAAAATTTGTTATGCTTCACCAGCCTTATTTAGGTTGTTGACCCACTCTTTCATATTGTGCCTCCTCAGATGTTCCTGGGACTTTAAAATCAAGTGCCCAGGCAACTTTTTGAGTTGGGTTTTTTATTTTTGTATTTTGGGGGAAAAACCCTCAACTGGGAAACCAAATCAACTGGACCCACAAGGTAGATCCTCTGACTGATATGTATAGGTTGTCTACATCACCACTACAACTACTATACATTTGATTATATTACTTCACTACTGGTTGTCAAAGTCTAATACCAACCCCACCCATGGCTTTCCAGAGACAGTTATACTAGTTTCCTGGGATCACGGTTGGGGAACAAAACATTTTTCAATATCAGTCCCAAGCCAATATCTGCGTTTTTCACTCATTTCATTTATATGCTTATACAGCCTCACATTGAAGAGTTTTACCATTTTCTTTTCAGGACGGGTCTCACGGATGTTCCCCAGGACCACGCTGTCACTTGAGGGCTGCAATAAGGAGAAAATGTTTTTTGTTTTGTTATTTTGGACCAACTTTACTTGTGCTAAACAAATGTAAGCTCTTTATGGTACTATATAATCAACTAATTGTACGTCTATGTGCTAAAATGACCCCACTTAAAGTATACTAGGTGTAGTTGTAAGACATTATTTGAGATGTCTTATATACACTTACAATGTAGCGACATGAAGAGCTACTAGTATGCAAATAGTATGAAGTGCAGCAGAAGTGTCACTAGAATATCCCATGTGCACTTCAGCTTTGGTGTACTTTTTCAGTACTTCAATACAGACTTTCATCAAACTGGTGTCTTTTATATCAGTGCATTTGTATGGTATTGCAGTACATTGTAGTGTTATTATACTAAAGCACCTTTGTGTGTGTATATATAACATGTTTGACATATGCACACTTGTAACGTAGGCTTGAGTGTTTGTCTGTTTACTTACACGGGGAAGACTTCTGGCATCTCCCACTCCCAAGATTGATACAGTCGGAAGTGGTAATTGAACGTTGACCTTTGTGTAAGTTGGAAACAAGTCGACTAGCAGATATTGAATCCATAATTAACGTGTAAATGTGGTAGGAAATAGCTGAAGGGATGTGGAGTTAATTGAATTAGACAGAGCTGGAGCAATGCTCTAATTATTTCACTCTGCAACTGCTGCTCACATTAAGACGAGCTGAAGCCATGATCTGCCTGGCTGCTCTCAAAATGATTGTTGGAAAATATTGTGTGCATTTCCATAATGCTGTGGTGTATAGCCTCCCTCCCAGAGTCATTCTGAAGAGGTCTATAGCCCTGGAATAAGATGCATATTTCTAAACTGCCTTCGTCTTTGCGTTAAGGGAGAGGGAGCATGTACACAATCTCACCTGATGGTATGTTCATTCAAATGAGCACCATCCACTTATTCGGAGTAACTAAATAAAAGTAACTGCCAAAATAAAGGTAACGCCAACAGTGTGTTAATAGGGTGTTGGGCCACCACCAGGCAGAACAGCTTCAGTGCACTTTGTTGATGGTGGTGGAAAATGTCTCAGGAACAGCCTTACATTTAACCGACGCTCTTCTCCAGAGCGCATCCATTTCTCATACTGGTCACCCGTGGGAATAGAGCACCCAACCCTGGCACTGCAAGAGCCAAGTTCTTCCAACTGAGCCACACTTTGAGTAAATGAGGGATATAGTGTTTTTATTTTGGCAGTTACCTGTACAAACGCAACAATGCTTGGCTTTTCATTTTATCATGTTTGGCGCCATCTCCTGGTACCCTTGTGGTAGAGCAGTGGTTAACAGGGAAATACTTCTGGCTCAGAGTAATTAAACATACTGGTAATATTCAGAGGGGAATATATATATATATAACGTTTTTTTAAAACAATAAACAGGACAGGGTAATAGACTTTAATCTTCTTTCAAAGCACTTGTGTACAGTATTCAAAAGTCTGCTCGTTTCACAGTTAAACAAAAAGACTACTTGACGTTAGAGCAATGTTTAGAAAAAAAAAACTCCCCCTATGTACAGTCATTCACATTTGACAGTTCAAGCAGAGATATTACATTTGATTTTGAAATGTACATATACACATATGCTACAAATGCCAGAGAAGAAATAATGGAGTGCATTTATACACATTTTAAAGAAGCAGACCAGTATTGAGTCAAGCTGAGTGTTGTTGCTTTTCACAAGCTTTTTTTTTTTTTACAGTGGTCTTGTGTTGATTTCAGAATGAAACTCAACAGGGAAACAGACTTGCGTTACGGAGTGTTTATGATTCCTTTTTAACATTATAGCGCACATGTAGGCGACAGTATATATCAGCACTATTTGTGGACCCTGTGTGGTTAAAAACATGACGAGGTCTGCAGACAAGAGGACAACACACAAACATAATTCTAAAAGGACAACACTAACTTGAGTCAAGTGTAAAGTAAACCTTTTCAAAAATCCATGCACTTATGTCAGTAGAGAACATTCACAAGAGTTGAGTAACTTAGCGCACAACACATCTCAAGTTAGGATCTGATCAACAACAACCAATCTCTGACCCGTCCTCCATTTCCCCGGTGAAGGAACATAGTCCTACCATCTCAGACACTGCAGTCACAGACCCAGAAAACAGACATGTTGATTATCATTAAATAAAGCCACATCAAAATAAAAGGCATGCTCAAAACAAAAAGTGAACACAGTTAAGACAGGCATATACCGTGATTCCTGTCCGACTTCCCAGTTTGTGGTTTCTTCGCTACAGTAGATGGGGTTAACTAAACATGCAGAGGGCTGCACAGGTCAGGAGCAACAGTAGGATATTGGGAGAGGCATAGGTCTGCAGACTCGCAGTCGCTTCCTGAAAGGTGCCTTGAAATGCAGTTCTCACAGGTGCTAGCAACCCATAGGACACCGGCTGCAAGTCTGCAGACTGATACCGTTGGCATGGAAGTGCTGAGTATGAATGGAAAAATATATAGTCGGTCTATATATCCGAAATGGCACCATATTCCCTATACACTTCCCCCCATGGGACCTGGTCAAAAGTAGTGCACCATGTAGGGAATAGGGTGCTATTTCAGCAGCCTATCAAGGTGGTCTCTTCATTCAGGTACAGTGACCGCACAGACCTGCCCTGACTAACGTTGGAGCCGTTTTAACACACTCCTAACATACTCTCCAAGACCTCCCAGTCAGAAAACAGTTCTTCACTTAAATGGGTATAAAACTGCACTTTAAAAAGTAAATATTGTACATTATCAATATTATCATTCGGAAATGGAAAAATACAATGTGCAATTATGTGCAAGCAAAGAAAATATCAGCACTTTGGTATTGGTTGGTTTTTACCTATTAGATGAACTTTTTGTCGTAAAGAACTTCCAGAACCAAGCAGCACATACATTATAAACAAACAAAGACAAGTACTATACTGTTAGACACTTTCAGACAAAGATACATGTCTTTCAAAGACACTCGCTACCAAAGCCATTGGTCCTCCAATCATAGGTCTTACCTCAGTTGTCTCACAGGCAGTTGCAGTAAACCTTGTCAGACAATTCACCCCGAATTTCATTCCGCTGCTCTGTCGATCGCTATATACATTCAGTCTGAAACTGCCATCCTAGAAGTTGTCTGTGCGACTTCAAAATGAGGGGCGTTGTACAAAACAAATTAATCAGCGATTGAATCGTCTTAACAAAATCTCACCAGTAGCAAAGTTGATAACGTCATCCGTGTAGGCCCGGACCTGGCCCAAACCATCAGTTTCTGGGACCAATCAGAACGGTCAGAATACCTTCTCATTCTAGAAATCATTAGGGAGGGAAGCAAATCCACACTCATCGTGGAGAAGAAACTTCAGATGGCCGGAGTGTTGTGGATGGGTAGCCAGGCAACAATAAACCAGGTGACGCCTATAATCCTCGACTTAAAATCACTTCCAATGGTGACGCCATTGAACATCAACTCTCCATTGAAAGTGCCTTTTAGTCCAGGACTAGGCTGAGTCGAGCCAAATGCAACTGCCCCATGAGGTTACATGAAAAAAAACTCAAAGTGAATCTAAATGACTTTATACAGTGAACATAACATAGTCATGACTAGGGCGTGGCGGGTTTCTGGACCACAAGGCCACAGGCCCAGAGTTTCTCCTGGTCAGGGTTTTTCCAGGAAATACTCCTGGCCGTCATCATGACGACAACATTTCCCATGAATCAAACTACAGCCCAGTTACGGTAGGGAAGCGGACGTCGTTTCAGTCAGGTGAACAGAATGTAAACAAGATGGAGGCACTCCTGTTTGTTACCTAGGAGACAGTACATAAGTGAATCTAACCATTCGACCGACAAATATACATTGGTGACTATACCAGATGCACCAACACATATTTGTAACTTGCTACGTAGCCTACCATTAAACCAACCGATATAATGGTGACTAAATAATCAGTGGGCCAGCGAGCCCAGACAAGAGATGTATATATATCCAATAGGAATGGCTTGGAGTGAGCCCACACACACTAATATTCCCAGTCAGTCAGCAGCACAACACAGGAGACAAGTTCCAGAGTTGGTCCGGGTCTCCTCTGTTGTGAGTTACCCCTGTGGGCGGGCACAGACTGGGGTGAGAGATGCTACTGGAATGTCACACTGAATTCGCCATTCATTACATGGCACTGTTTTCATTTGGTTGATCTTAACAAAAAAATAGCCATGATAGTTTTTTTCCTTTTCTTTTTCTTCTTCTTGCATATTTATAGACATTTTGGAGGACTGGGTCTGAAAGACTTTAGTCTTTATGAAGAAGTGCATGGTTCTAGGCTTCTATAGCGAACTAGGTAGGGATCTGTCTGTAGCAGTGATGCTATGGAATAGGCCCTGTGGAGTGTCAGTGGATGGTGAGTCATGGTTTCTAACAGCTAGGAGTTCTCAAAAGGGTTCTATGAGTTCTAATAGTTATATTTCTAATATAGTTCTATGAGTTCCCATAGGGTTCTATGAGTTCCCATAGGGTTCTATGAGTCTCTAGTGAGTGCCCGAATGAAATCCACAGGAAGCGTGGACTGGGCTCTCTCCGGGTCTTCTTTCCGACACCCCCTAGAGGGCACTCTACGGTGGACATGAGGACCAGATAGGGAGAAGGACTTTTACTCTGGAAAGTTCAGCGCTGCAACTTCTGGCTTCATCTTGAAGTACTGGCTGAAGCGAAGGACTGCGTATCTGAAACGAGGGAGCCAATGTACGTCAACGCTAGTAACAAGATATCAAGTGACAATGTGTCATAAGAAAACAAGAGGCTGCGTAAGGGCATAACATCAGAAGGCATTCAGGGTGAAACAAAGTACTCAACAACTGACATTATTACAGAAACTATAAATACGCTATATGCTACATCTGCTATGGCTTTAATGTCATGTCTTTGAGAGCTTGGGACTATCTGCATTATGGGCAAAATTGAGTTCTTGACTAAGCCTTGTTCTGTTCAATGTTATCCACGTATATAGTACTCTAAATACCCCCAATTCAAGTTGAAATGAATACAATATAAATAATTCTGACACCATTCAAACCAATGAGGGTTCGGAACTCTAAAGCCAGGTATCTCAGAACCATATTCTTGCAGATAGAACCTTATAATGCCAAGCTCTCGTTTTTATCTCCGGATAAAAACGTACATTTTTGAAGCCACTTACCCCAGGAAGTCAAAATCAATGGTGGAGAACTCGGCCTGAATCAGAGCCCATAGGCCCCAGAAGAAATGAGATGCCTGGAGAGAGGGGGAAAAGAATGGGGGATAGTCATGTCATTAAATGTGGGTGTCGGTGTTCATAGTCCTGATAGGAATGGAAATATTTAACCAACACCATTGTCACACCAAACACAACAAATCCCATAGTGACAACCAACAAAAGGTGTTGTCTACAGCTGAAACAGACCGAAACCAAGGCTACCACTTCTATCTACAGTAAACATACTTGAGTGTAGTTACCAAAGGAGGAGGTAGGGTGAGTCTCAGGTGGTGTTGGGATCGTCGCCCAGGAGGGTGCTACTATTGACCGTGCAAAATGAGAATTCTAGAATGTCGCTTTCCAGGACAAGGAGGCTGCTATAGTCTGCCTACTTCAAAACCTTATACAGCAAGCTTCTGTTGCAGTTTGTTAAGCCTATGGATTTGCAGCCCTACCCCCTATGTATAGCTAATGTATGGATAATAACCCCAGGGACTCTATTGTCCATAACAAGGCTGAAGTCTTCTCGTTGGTTTTCAATACGTTTGCACGGTCACTTCTCTCTATGTGACATTGTAGAAATAAGTCGATCTAGTATGGTCCCTCCTTTGATCTTTGAAAGCAGTGCAATGCTTCTATTGCTATTCAAACGCATCGGACCTTTTTCATCTAAGCCGTAGAGTAAAGTACTCAGATAAATGACCATTATTGCACTTCTGTTAAACAGCAAACAGGCAGACGGTCAATTAGAAATATTTACAAAGCTCGCTCTCCTGCTTCATTTGTGTCTCATTTGCAAGTCTACTACATGTTTCTTTCAAAGTTCTCCTCTGCTTTTCGATACCCAGGGTACATACAGTTGAAGTCGGAAGTTTACATGCACTTAGGTTGGAGTCATTAAAACTAGTTTTTTCAACCACTCCACAAATGTATTGTTAACAAACTATAGTTTTGGCAAGTCGTTTAGGACATTTACTCTGTGCATGACACAAGTAATTTTTCCAGCAATTGTTTACAGACAGATTATTTCACTTAATTTCACTTATAATTCACTGTATCACAATTCCAGTAGATCAGAAGTTTGCATACACTAAGTTGACTGTGCCATTAAACAGCTTGGAAAATTCCAGAAAATGATGCCATGGCTTTAGAAGCTTCTGATAGGCTAATTGACATAATTTGAGTCAATTGAAGGTGTACCTGTGGATGCATTATAAGGCCTACCTTCAAACTCAGTGCCTCTTTGCTTGACATCATGGGAAAATAAAACAAAATCAGAAAAGACCTCAGAAAATAAATTGTAGACCTCCACAAGTCTGGTTCATCCTTGTGAGCAATTTCCAAACGCCTGAAGGTACCACGTTCATCTGTACAAACAATAGTACGCAAGTATAAACACCATGGGACCACGCAGCCGGCATACCGCTCAGGAAGGAGATGCGTTCTGTCTCCTAGAGATGAACGTACTTTGGTGTGAAAAGTGCAAATCAATCCCAGAACAACAGCAAAGGACCTTGTGAAGATGCTGGAGAAAACAGGTACGAAAGTATCTACATTCACAGTAAAACGAGTCCTATATCGACATAACCTGAAAGGCCGCTCAGTAAAGAAGAACACACTGCTCCAAAACCGCCATAAAAAAGCCAGACTACGGTTTGCAACTGCACATGGGGACAAAGATCCTACTTTTTGGAGAATGTCCTCTGGTCTGATGAAACAAAAATAGCTGTTTTGCCATGATGACCATCGTTGTGTTTGGAGGAAAAAGAGGGATGCTTGCAAGCCGAAGAACACCATCCCAACTGTGAAGCACGGGGGTGGCAGCATCATATTGTGGGGGTGCTTTGCTGCAGGAGGGACTGGTGCACTTCACAAAATAGATGGCAGCATGAGGATTGAAAATTATGTGGATATATTGAAGCAACATCTCAAGACATCAGTCAGGAAGTTAAAACTTGGTCACAAATGGGTCTTCAAAATGGACAATGACCCCAAGCATACTTCCAAAGTTGTGGCAAAATGGCTTAAGGACAACAAAGAAAATGTATTGGAGTGGCCATCACAAAGCCCTGACCTCAATCCTATGTAAAAAATTTGTGAGCAGAATTTAAAAAGCGTGTGCGAGCAAGGAGGCCTACAAACCTGACTCAGTTACACCAGCTCTGTCTGGAGGAATGGGCCAAAATTCACCCAACTTATTGTGGGAAGTTTGTGGAAGGCTACCCGAAACATTTGACCCAAGTTAAACAATTTAAATGCAAATACTACCAAATACTAATTGTGTGTATGTAAACTTCTGACCCACTGGGAATGTGATTGAAGAAATAAAAGCTGAAATAAATCACTCTCTCCACTATTATTCTGGCATTTCACATTCTTAAAATAAAGTGGTGATCCCAACTGACCTAAAACAGGAAATTTTAAATAGGATTAAATGTCAGGAATTGTGAAAAACTGAGTCTAAATGTATTTGGCTAAGGTGTATGTAAAACTTCCGACTTCAACTGTACCTTCTAGATGAGTACGTGTTCAGGGAGACAATCTCTGCTAGGTACCAGGGGAGACAGTTCTACACAATAGACTACACTGCCTTAACTATTGATTAAAGGCCCAACCAATTAACCTTGAGCGATTCACCCTAACACACATCCTTGTGCAATTGATTCGTGTTGGGTACATTGTTTCGTTTCTCTGAAAGAAGTGAACGGAGAAGAGCGGAGGGGATCACTGCTCGGCCCTTCGACCTGAGAACACCAAACAGACGGAGATGACTGGCATTGAAGATCTCCTCGTGAAAAGCTTCAAAAGAGCCTTTCAACTTTACCTAGGAACGCCCCTGACTGATTTACCTGTGTCAAAGTCTCACTAAACATCGGTCTAATACTTCATCTTGTAAAAACAAAAGTCAAATAAAAAATGTGACAAAACGTACGACGGTTCACCAACTTCGTCTTGGGCGTAAACCACAGATTAACCACGCAAAAAAGGAGACGTGAACTCACCAGGGAGAAGCGGTTGACCTGTACGTAGAGCACCTCCACCTCTGTCTCAGTGACCTCTGACCCTTGACCTTTGTGTTCCTTATAGGCCTCCAGGTAGGAGCGCAGCCACTGCAGCTGCAAACTCCGCTCTGGGTAGTGGCTGTAGTCCACCTCATTCAGGCCTACAACAGGACACACACACGCCAAGTAAAAGATCAAAACACACAAATGCTTAGTACAATGACCAAACACAAGCTTAACACACCGACCATAATATGTCATTTAGCAGATGCTTTTATCCAAAGCAGTCATATTTTCAGAGTGGGATTGAAAAAAAAATATGTTTTTTTTATAACACTAGATTTTTTTTACTTTGTCAGCTCGGGGATTCAATCTAGCAACCTTTCGGCTACTGGCCCAACACTCTAACCACTAGGCTACCTGCCGGAATAGAACCCACTATCCTGGCATCGCCGTGCTCTACCAAGCTACAGAGGACCACAACACATACTGTACAGGCAGCACTTTATAAAAATGACCAGTCGCACTTGGCAAAGTTACTCCACACACAGACAAACTCTTACCTGCAAATTCATTGAAGTGGTTCCCAATGTCATAGGCTTGGTAATTGTACCCAGCGTATTCGTAGTCAATGAACTTGACATTTTCTGAAAGGGGCAGAGAGAGGAAGGTTTGATTAGTACAGGACAGAGACCCGTCACATTATTAATGATAAAGCTGTGCATTATTAACCCATTATCATCCCTCTCTCTAGTCTAAGTGGTTCTGATGCCTCACTGACAACCTACTGGAAATACTGTAGGCCTCTGGGGTGGAGGAGTAAGAGTTTGCATTTTGAAGGGAAGTGAGAATGTTTAGAGAAAAACGAAGTTGACACAAATGCAGACACATAGAAAGTGGGCAGACAGACAGACATACAGGCCTAATTGATGCAGACATGCAGTTCGCCTGGTCCCAAACAGGTAAATGTGCTTTAGCTGATTCCTCTGACTAGCGTGGTCATGACAGTGGTTGTCATGTTATATAATAGCCAGATGAGTTAGCTATAAAAAAATCAAGCTTTCCATGAGGGTTCCATTCAGATGTAGGACGAGCTTCCAACCAGTTTGAATTTCAAAGTGTTCTGGAAAAAGTTGAGAACTGATATTTTCAAAATGTTCTTTTTTTTCTGCCATTATGTGGGGTGATCCCAATCCCAATATAGGCTACAGGAGCCAGTCATGTGATTGGAAAATGGATTGGATTATCCAATTCCGTAGACAAATAGTCTTATCAACTTTTTCCAGGAAATCTCCTGATTGGCTTCACAAACAAATTAGCTCACACAGAAGCTATTATACACAGAGGAATAATGTGTCATTTGTACATGTTTAGTTTGTGTTGTTTGGTTAGTGAGATACGTTGTAAATAAACAAGAGAAGTCCAAATGTGTCATTTAAAAAAAAAGTAAGGATGTCCATGTTACTTTCCACAGCAAGCTTATATTGGGTTAGTTTGGTTCATATGCCGTTGTGGAACTTGCAGTGGAATTGATTGGGTAAAAGGTCATGCGTTGAGAAAGGGATTGTGGTGGAAAGATGGAAACAGAGGCACCACGCAGAAGGAATGTGGTGTTGGGAGGTAAAGAGATGCAACACTGACCTCTAGCAAAGAAACAATACTGCATGAGGGGATGTCAACATGCAAAGCCTTACCCCCAAATCTAACTAGAAAGAGACGTTTTAACTCTCTCCCTGACAACAAAAATACCCTTTCAAATGCTTTAGGGTCTTCATCCTTTTAGCATTTCATTTACTATGCAGGTCATACTCAAGAGTGCTTGTTGAAGCACCCTAAATTCCAAATGATGTGTGTTTGTCACAGTACAGTTCCACATACAGTGTGTGTATGAGTGTTCTGGTGTGTGTTTCTGAGGTTGACTGAGTAAAGACACGTGAGATGGTTACCGGACGCCGGGCGGTCCTAGCAGGACACAACAGAACACCTCCAGTCAGTGGCTAGTAGCCCTGTACAGCAGACGAAAAGGTTTGGGCAAACTCACATCCATCACACACAGACACACACAGACACTCTCACACATTCACACACAACCAGTCACAGAAACTGCCAACTCGGTCCTCTCCTTCGGTCTCTCACACTTCCCCCTTCTCGCAACAGGCACCTTCAAAGCTAAACTCTGATTGGTCCACGTGGGACCCAATGGCACGACACCTCCCTGCTCCTATGCAAATGAGATAATTGAGTGGCTTCCTGTTGTAAGCTAAGCAGCACAGGTTTGAGTCTCAGGGACTTGGGGAAGAATTTGACTACTTCTCTCCCTTCATCACCTGACAGAGCAGAAAGATAAACAGAGCGATGAGGCCCTGGGAAAAAAGGGAGGACACTTATTCAGCTGAATGAGAAACCATCCTGCTCTCTTACTGGGTGAACTGAAACGACTCTTGTAAACATCTTAAATCAGTTTCCCTAACCTTTCATCAGTTTCAGAGGGTAAAGCATTTGTTATTGTTGGAAGGAAGAGGCTTCCCTCTGCTCTCTCTCACACAGAGAGAGAGCGAGAGAGAGAGAGCGAGCGAGAGAGCGAGAACTAAAACTGCCACAGAGACTGTAGTTGAAAGAGCTGTGTGCTCTGTCTACACTTTAACTGTAGTTAGTTATGTTTTCTGTGATTATTTTTTGTTATTGCTGAAGCTTGAGGTTTCCCTCTCATAAAACAGAAAAGAGCTACCCTGTCACCATGTAAGCCAGGTGTGGTCTAGCACAGGGTTGGATAACAGTATGGTAAAGAGCTAGCACTGCAAGAGCCGTCAGTCACTGAGTGAAAGTAATAAAAGCAAATGGTGCACTGAGCTAGCTCACACGGCCAGTCACTGTCTGAGTGAAAGGAGTGAGGTAGCGCCTACTGCTGCTCTGAGAGGAGAGCTGTGGCGTAGAACAGTGGTGTGTTCTGAACTGGGTCTGCCTGTCTGTCAACCCTCCCTCTGGCTGGCCAGACGCTCCTAGGAGAGAGAAGCTGGGCACAAGGAGCAGTGAGATCACCCCGCCCCTTGCTGAACAGACCAGCGAAGGGGTAAACAGTGCTCTCCCTCAATCCCATGTTTTCTCAGGTAAAAATTAGCTGAATCCCTCTCCCTCACCTTAGCCTCAGGTAAGAATGCTCTCCCTCACCTTAGCCTCAGGTAAGAATGCTCTCCCTCACCTTAGCCTCAGGTAAGAATGCTCTCCCTCACCCTCAGGTTAAAACACTCACCACTCCCTCTGCAACCATTGGCCACCTGGCAGGTCTGGTTTGAGAGACCATTTCTACTTGCATCCGCTTTGAACACGGGCAGCCATTAGTACCAAAGGCATTCACAACACAAACAAAACAGCATTCCCAAAGGACCACAAATAAAAACATGTACTGATGAAAATTAAAATGGGCTACGGAGCTCCCTCCCTTCCCACCCTTAGCTAGCATGACATGATGGGCAAAGCCTGTCGGCTCTGTGATGGTAATTGACTACACAAGATGCACTAAAGCCAGGGCCCTGTTCAGTTGAGCAAAACAGGAGAAAACACTATGAAACAGAAACTAAAATAAGCCAACTTAACAAGTTTGGGTACTTCAAACCTCCTAGGTTTCACAATGTTCTCAAATGTTTTACCTACTGAACACTATGGTCAGTCCTTCCTGTGATTTGTGGCTTTTGACTGGGAGAATGCCGTGCAGAGCAGGAGTGCAGTGCCTCAAATCTATTTTAACCCCAGAACTAAACAAATTCAATTTCTCCTCATTTCTCGTCAATGTGGAAAATCTGAATTTCAGTCGACTTCCTGAATGGACTGAATTTAAAAATGGAATTGCCCCCAAACTCTGGTGCAGTATATGAAATCAGGCCTACCTGTGACTGGGTAGTGGTGGACAGTGCAATAGTAGCTAGGTGCAGTGCAGTATGTTTGGGCATGCAGGGTAAAACTCACCTCCTTGCTGATTATAGATTATGTTCTTACACAGCAGGTCATTGTGGCAGAGGACTACAGGAGAGCCCAGCACAGACAGACTCTGCTGCATCCACACCATCTCTTCCCTCAGTCGCCTTCGACTAGGCACCTCACTGTTTAACCTGGGGATGGAGGGAGGGGGTGGAGGTAGAAAGAGAGAAAGGAGGAAAGAGAGAGATTACACTTTACAGAAGTACACAGGAAAAGAAGTAGAGGTGTTGCGCAACCTCAGAGGTACAGTATTATTGTTCCATATCGGACCAATAAAAGAAGAGGGTTGGAATCTACTAGAAAAATGACATCAGTCAAGAGTAAACTCATTGATACATCATCTCAGATCAATAAACTACAACTGCATAGAGGTGTCTTTTATAGGCTTGAAACTCCAAGCATAGTGCATAATCTCCAATCCACATGACTTTATTAAAACGGTCAACATACCGAACTAAAATACAGTACAGTATTATTTAACTAGGGAACGGTGCATATTGTTCATGAATAGTGGGTGTGGTTTGACAACAAAACGGTACAGTATTTTTTTTATTTAACTAGGCAACAGTGCATATTGTTCATGAATAGTGGGTGTGGTTTGACAACAAAACAGCACAGTATTTTTTTTATTTAACTAGGCAACAGTACATATTGTTCATGAATAGTGGGTGTGGTTTGAGTGACAGGGGGCTCGTCCTCTTCAGGTAAACACACCTGGTGAAACTGTGAGGAATGGCAGACACTCACTGTGCAATCGCTCAGGCATGCCAGAGGTCACAGGACAAGCATCTCTCATAACTCCAGTGTTCCATTCAAGCGCTTCCTGATGGAAAGTTAAACTAGAGCCCCAGGGAGTTATTCCTCATCATTATGTAACCAGACATTACCTACAAAAACTCCTGGCCCCATTAATGTCATAAAGTAGGAAATAGGTGGAGGAAAAATATTCAAGCATCAATAATATGTTTTATAACTTTATTGATGAGAAACCTCCAACAGATTTCATGCGTCCCTACTAACATATCGCAGTCCTCCTACCTAGACCTCGACTTCATCCCAATATCTCAACTAGCATACTATTGTGTGTGTGCATGGCATGAATACACCAACACAGTCCTTCATACTCCGTACCATGCAGGTCTGGATATTGGGACCCAGTTCATTTCTTTATCTACACCACTCACCTCATGTTCATCTCTGGGTCTTGGAAGAACTTGGGCATCAGGGCGAAGTACTTGCCCATGGTCAGCCACAGGTCTGACTGGGGCACCCATCCGTTGTGAGCATGGATGGCATGGTACTTAGACAGCTGCCTCGCGATGAGCCTGTAGGGTGGTGGAAGCGATGTGAGTCGGCGATAGGGAGTTGAGAGGAGGCACATAACATAATTCTAGAGGCCAAGACTGTAAAACTCTTACTTCAGTATTGGCTTATACACTAGAGGTCATATTTGTAAAGAATACCAGAAATGTAATGAAAGTCGGGTCATAGGAGAAACCCAAGACTGTCAACTCACTAAGATTAAGGTGAGTTTACACCTACAGGTGAGGCTGAACTGAATGCATAGCCCTGGAGCGCTTGGGCGTTAGCGAAAGAACAGGTTAGCTAAAGAATGGTTCTGTGAGCATAGATCCAGAATGAGCTTTCAATCACACTCCTGACCTGTAACTGTCTGTTCCATGTTTCTACTGCTAGGAATGTTCCTCGAGGGAACAAGTCACATTGCCTTTCCTTACTGACTCACCCATATATTAGGCACCGACACACCACACCTTACATGACATTGCCAAAGACTATGGAATGTGTAAAAGTGCAGGTTTCACCTGAAAAGGAATTCAAAGGTGTGGTGTATGTAGAGCACCGAGTGTGTCGTGTGGGAGTAGCTGTGCTAAGATTAGGGCCTGGTAGTTGTACTCAACGCGGTGGGCTAACTGTCGCTGTACCTGGACGTGGGCAGGCTGCGGATGTGTTCAGGTTCCAGCGCCTGGCCCTGTAGGAACTCATAGCAGAGGCCGTTGTTGAAGGTACAGTAGAGACGAGGGGCGCAGCGGTGTGCGTGGAGCGTCCGGAAACTCTTCACCTCGTTCTCCCGGTCCACAAACAGCTCCGTCTTGTTGCCATAGATACGCACCAGGACCACATCCTGCATGACCCCGCCCACATAGCAGCCCAGCAACTTATTGGTGATTCCATCTGTGAAGAACTGAAAGAGGAAAAAGAGATGATTGGTAGACAAATTATTGCAATGGGGTATTATCATCATCATCATCACATCCAATGCCTCAGTATAAAATAAATATATATAAACTAAGCAAAAAAAGAAACGCCTTCTCACTGTCAACTGCGTTTATTTTCAGCAAACGTAACGTGTAAATATTTGTATGAACATAACAAGATTCAACAACTGAGACAAACTGAACAAGTTCCACAGACATCTGACTAACAGAAATGGAATAGTGTGTCCCTGAACAAAAGGGGGGAGGGGGGTCAAAATCAAAAGTAACAGTCCGTATCTGGTGTGGCCACCAGCTGCATTAAGTACTGCAGCGCATCTCCTCCTCATGGACTGCACCAGATTTGCCAGTTCTTCCTGTGAGATGTTACCCCACTCTTCCACCAAGGCACCTGCAAGTTCCCAGACTTCATCCTCCGATCCAACAGGTCCCAGACGTGCTCAATGGGATTGAGATCCGGGCTCTTTGCTGGCCTGTCTTGCCGGAAATCATGCACAGAACGAGCAGTATGGCTGGTGGCATTGTCATGCTGAAGGGTCATGTCAGGATGAGCCTGCAAGAAGGGTACCACATGAGGGAGGAGGATGTCTTCCCTGTAACGCACAGCATTGAGATTACCTGCAATGACAACAAGCTCAGTGCAATGATGCTGTGACACACCGCCCCAGACCATGACGGACCCTCCACCTCAATCCCGCCCCAGAGTACAGGCCTCGGTGTAACGATAAACGCGAATCCGACAATCACCCCTGGTGAGACAAAACCGTGACTCGTCAGTGAAGAGCACTTTTTGCCAGTCCTGTCTGGTCCAGAGACGGTGAGTTTGTGCCCATAGGCCATGTTGTTGCCGGTGATGTCTGGTGAGGACCTGCCTTACAACAGGCGGACAGTCTGAGCACTGATGGAGGAATTGTGCGTTCCTGGTGTAACTCGGGCAGTTGTTGTTGCCATCCTGGACCTGTCCTGCAGGTGTGACGTTCAGATGTACCGATCCTGTGCAGGTGTTGTTACACTTGGACTGCCACTGAGAGGATAATCAGTTGTCTGACCTGTCTCCCTGTCTTCGGCGTCTCACAGTACGGACATTGCAACTTATTGCCCTGGCCACATCTGCAGTCCTCATGACTCCTTGCAGCATGCCTAAGGCACATTCACACAGATGCACAGGGACCCTGGGCATCTTTTGTTTGGTGTTTTTCAGAATCAGTAGAAAGGACTCTTTAGTGTCCTAAGTTTTCATAACTGTGACCTTAATTGCCTACCGTCTGTAAGCGGTTAGTGTCTTAACGACCGTTCCACAGGTGCATGTTCAATGAACCATAAGCAATTAATGAGCAAGCATGGGGAACAGTGTTAAAACCCTTTACAATGAAGATCTGTGAAATTATTTGGATTTTTACAAATTATCTTTGAAAGACAGGGTCCTGAAAAGCGGTGTTTCTTTTCTTGCTGAGTTTATTTAGGACAATTCACTCAGTTATTTATAGGCTTATGTCCAGTCATGCAGGTTTTCATAACAGGGATGGCTATAGGCCCCTATTATATAGCCAATTTACTACAGGTACAGTTGACTTCCTGTCAGGTAGGCAGCGTTCTCATCTTTCTATTAATACTACAGATGAGGACCTGGACCTCTACCATCCACAGACAGTATGCTGCCACCTATTGTAGTATCATCTTCATCCTGGGACTGAATTCTATGGTTCCATTTATAGGTTGTCAATTGATTTCAGATCTGATTGAAAAACAAAAAAAGGACCCCAGAACGCATTGATGGAATTGTCTGGGTAGGTTTAAACCCAATGGTTGTTTTCATCCCCAATGAAAACTGGAACATTTCTGGGGGGGGGGGGGGGCAGGCATTCCACCCCTAATCACATACACTATCAGGGATTGACCATGAGCGTAGAGGCACGTCCGGAATTTTATTTTGCAGGAATAAGCAATGGCTGGCATGTGCTGAGTCCTTGCTTTGTGAATGCAAATAGACAGTGTGGTTGTGTGTGTGTGTGTGTGTCTACCCTGCCCACAATACCCCCCCTAAAGCTGTGTTTACAAAGAGAAACCACACCCACATTCTGTGTTCAAGACGACCGCTCCGCCCCCTTCAATTATGTTTTTATTTAGGAGGCGGAGACTGAACTTGTCCCAAATGTGCCAATCTTGTATGGTCACCGAGTTTTACCATACCGCCCGTTTATACGATCAGCATGCATGACAGGCTTGTTCCATTTGTATACATAAGCTAGGTGGTGTAAACCTGTGTGGTGGGTTAGTGCAAGTTTACCATGAACAAACCACATGATTAGTGAGTCATAAGACCAGTTAATGAAAAACCCCATTTCCTGATGTAAATTGAGAACTAGGCTACGTTTCCTTTCTCAGAAGTGTGTTCACCATTTAGACTAGCCCAACTTTAAATCACAAAGAACTCGGGAGAAACTCGGGCTACCTTGTTACTCGGTTGGGAATTGCCAAGGAACTTACAATACGATATTATTGTATCTTCAAGATAAAAGAATAAGACTAAAAGACTAACACTCCTCAAAAATATATTAGTCTTAGCACAAGCCCTCAGGGGAAGTCCCAAAGAACCCCTCCGTCCAGACAACAGCTCTCCCCAAAACAGTTACCGTGCACAAAACAGACCAGGCAAAAATTCAGACTTTTACAAACCTCCCGTGGTGCCTTTGCCAAGTACCTCAACTCCTCCACAGAGCTGAGCTCAGACTGGAGCTTTTAATTTATTATTATTGTTTTTTTAAATGAGCCTCCGACTCAAATCAATACTATTTAATAAAATGTTAATCAAATAAAACCAGACATTTCCTTGTTGAGATTCAATTGGCACATGTGCATTCGCTGTTGTGGCAATGAATGCTAATGCAGTGTTCCTCAAGTGTGACACTTAAAGGGACATTTCTTAACTGTTCAACTTCATCTCCAGCACCACCCCAACATGCACATTCAGTGCATTCAGAAAGTATTCAGACCCCTTGACTTTTCCCACATTTAGTTACATTATAGCCTTATTCTAAAATGGATCTTAAAAATTCCCCCCTCATCAATCTACACACAATACCCCATAATAAGAAAACAAAAACATGTTTATAGATTTTTTGCAAATGCATTATAAATGTAAAAAAATGAAATATCACATAAGACCCTTTACTCAGTATTTTGTTGAAGCTGCTTTGGTAGCAATTACATTCGCAAGTCTTCTTGGGTATGACGTTACAAGCTTGGCACACCTGTATTTGGGGAGTTTCTCCCATTCTTCTCTGCAGATCCTCTCAAGCTCTGTCAGGCTGTATGGGGAGCGTCGCTGCACAGCTATTTTCAGGTCTCTCCAGAGATGTTCGATCTGGTTCAAATCCGAGCTCTGGATGGCCCACTCAAGGACATTTAGAGACTTTTCCTCTACGCCACTCGAGTTGTCTTGACTGTGTGCTTAGGGTCGTTGTCCTGTTGGGAGGTGAGCCTTTACCCCAGACTGAGGTCCTGAACGCTCTGGAGCAGGTTTTCATCAAGAATCTCTCTTTACTTTGCTCCATTCATCTTTCCCTCAATCCTAACTAGTCTCCCAGTCCCTGCCGCTGAGAAACATCCCCACAGCATGATGCTGCCACCACCATGCTTCACCGTAGGGAAGGTGCCAGGTTTCCTCCAGACGTGACGCTTGGCATTCAGGCCAAAGAGTTCAATCTTGGTTTCATCAGACCAGAGAATCTTGTTTTTAGCAGGCTGTCATGTGCCTTTTACTGAGGAGTGGCTTCAGTCTGGCCACTCTACCATAAAGGCCTGATTGGTGGAGTGCTGCAGAGATGGCTGTCCTTCTGGAAGGTTCTCCCATCACCACAGAGAAATTCTGCAGCTCTGTCAGAGTGATCGTGTTTTTGGTCACCTCCCTGACCAAGGTTTTTCTCCCCCGATTGCTCAGTTTGGCCAGGTTGACAGCTCTAGGAAGAGTCTTGGTGGTTCCAAACTTCTTCCAATTAAGAATGATGGAGGCCACTGTGTTCTTGAGACCTTCAATGTTATAATGTTTTGGTACCTTCCCCCAGATCTGTGCCTCGACACAATCATGTCTCACAGCTCTACGGACAATTCCTTCAACCCCATTGATTGTTTTTTGCTCTGACATGCACGGTCAACAGTGGGGATCTTATACAGACAGGCGTGTGCCTTTCCGAATCATGCCCAATCAATTGAATTTACCATAGGTGGACTCCAATCAAGTTGTAGAAACATCTCAAGAATGATCAATGGAAACAGGATGTACCCGAGCTCAAATGAGTCTCATAGCAAAGGGTTGAATTCTTAGGTAAATACAGTATTTTTCTTTATAATATATGTTACGAATTTAGAAAAACCTGTTTTCGCTTTGTCATAATGGGGCAAAAAAATATTTGATCAATTTTGGAATAAGGCTGTAACGTGAGAAAATGTGGAAAAGGGAAGGGGTCTGAATACTTTCCAAATGCACTGTATGTGGTAATTGTGCATTTCTACATTTTGTAGTAAAAAAATATAGTAAAATAAGAGTATCCAATGACATTATCCAATTAGTAGACAATGCCTACTCAAAATTGGTTGAAATCATATTTTCACAGATGTTGATGGGGTGGTGTTGAATATGAAGTGAAAAAAATGGACATTTTCCTTTAAAGGTGTGCTATGCATTAATTACGCCACCTTTTCCTGGTTGCTACAATTCTAATAGTTCACTTAAATGTGACAAAACACGCACGTATAGTGTAGAGTCATTGTACCATCTAAACCGGTGTGAAATCTATTTTCCATTAACCCCCCCAAAAATTATTTTCAGCTGTTTGAAGCTGGTGTACAAAACAAAGTAAAATAATCAAAAACCAAACTTAAGAACAGGAAGCATAGAAAAAGTGCACATAGAACACTACCACTTTCAACGAGAATGACAGATCTATAAAACTCACATGTCTATGTGAATTTAGTCAGGTTGCCCAAAAAGTGACATACTGCAGCTTTAAAATGAAAGTAATTTTAGGTTGTAATTACATTATTGGTTTAAGTCATTACACTATTGATTTTTTTTTTTTATCCCACTTTATAAAGTAATAATTCATGTATAATGTAATAATGAGCCAAATCTATTACTTTGTGTTCAGCATATTTATTAAATGATCAGCATTTTTACATTATAAATACAAAAGTTATAAAATTAGTAGGAGCCCATTACATTATTGGCAGTTATTACATTATCAGTTGCTACAGGGTTTAAGAATTTACAATTTTTTCGGAGGCTAATTTAAAAAGAAAACTCGTCTGCTTACCATATTCATAGATACGAACTACTTTAATGCCCATTGATGATAGGTGAAGTTTTGCTGCAATATGCAATTTTTTGGGCGACCCCATCAAATGTACACAGAAATGTGCGTTATAGTTAGATCAGTCTTATTGAAAGCAAGTCTAAGACGCGCTATCTCCATGCTTCCCATTTTTTCCTTTTGTACTTCAAAAACAGCTGAAATTACAATATTTTTGGTTATGGAAAATAGATTTCACTGCGGTTTTAGGTGGTACAATGACTACACTATACGTGCTTGTTTTGTCAACAAACAGGATATGGTTGAGCGATGTCTGCATAGTACATCTTCACGAGTCCCAACTCTTCCTCTAGTCTAAAAAATAAACACGCATCGTTACTGCAGTACTGTTTTGGAAAGAATACGGAACGTATCGTTAATATCAGCGAGTAGTGAATATAGATACATTACTACACACATGTATAGGGTTAGTCTTCCCACACGGCTATATCTCCACGTTACAGCGCTTGTTTACGGAAGATGTCGCCAACTGTGCTTATTAGCCATCTAGCGTGCTCCGAACACCAGCGTGTCAGCTAACAGGAGAGGAAGTGTAGTTCGTCAACTGGAGGCAAGCATTGGATGGATCGGTGCAAAACTGCTACAGTAAGTAGCTCTCTTTTCTTATTTTTTTGCCTGTATTTATCTCTGACATTAAAAGACAAGGGTATATTCGAAAACTTTTTAGAAAGTGATGGTTGACGTTTTTCAAACGTTAAAACAGCGTCGGAATTGTAGTTTACACGGGCGCCAAATGTGGGCGAATGTAATGTGGCTGAAGGGTTTTGAAGAGCTCGTTTGCGCTCAGCTCCTTGTTGGAGTTGATGTAACGCTACTTGGCAACCAGTCCCACTACTCATAATCATACATTCCTGGAAGTTGTATCTAGTCTTGCGATCGTAGAATGACACTTAATATTACAATGCCATAAGAAAATTGGCACCAGATCAAATGCATAGCTGGCCAGTTGTGTTTTGTGCATGATGACGCCTATAATATCCTTGAATTTGATAGATACTTTGTTGCAATCTCCTGACGTGATACAGAACGGACAGTGAGTTACTGAGCTTACTAGATCAGGCAAACTACGTCAAGCAAAAGGCCTATGAATTCTACTGCCTCGATACATTCGTCAATCGGCTGGCTTGAATGCTACACTGTTGCTAGCTAGCAAGTTGACGCAGCTTCTATTTAAAAAAGCGCAACACTCCAGTTTCAGAATTATGTAATAGCTGCCTGGTAAGCAGTATGCGACAGATGACGACTGACTTTGTCTCTTACGGTCATCGTAGAAACATATTAGAAATTAATACGTTGAATGTGACAAATGTAATACCTTCATTTTGACCTCGGATGGTTTCCAGAACGGTCTCAGTTCCTTGATTAGTCTCAATGCACCAGATCTGTAATCGTTCTCGTCTAATGTGACATCTATTTTGGGTACAGCGGGCGCCTCGTCGGGTACATGAATGTAGTTGGCCATAATGAAAGGTTCCGATTAAATTGACAAGAAGTTCACTGTAGGCGGCTGCAAATGCGTTTGTATGAACTCTTGCTTGGCTGCGGAGGTTAAAAATCTACTCGCTTCTAGTGCGGCAACGCCTCTCAGAAAATCCCACCCATAAAAATGACCGATTTTGCAGTGCATACTGGGAAATTCGTGACTCACCAATCGCCATCAACCTTCTTATGGTCTAAAATGTCAGCCATTTTAGTAAGGGAGTAAATCAACCGTGGTTCGCCACTGCTGTGATAAGATATTGTGTAAAACAATGAATTTGAACCGTATATGCACTGCATGTTTGTTAGAGGAGTGCCAGTCAGTTTTAGAGGAATGAGTCCATAATTTTTTTGAATTAACTGCCAATATGCCAGCATTCCATTTAAACAATGCAGTCAATCCACAGCCATACACTGGCTGAAATGACATTTTAGTCATTTAGCAGATGCTCTTATCCAGAGCGACTTAGTGAATGTATACATTTACTACTGTTTTTCGTATTCGCACTGCATGCGCCATGCTCTACCAACTGAGCTAAATCAGTTGATGATAGGACTTAGACAAATTCTAAATGCAACAAGTAGGCCTACTGATATTGTATTATATAATAACACTCACAGCTTTCCAAGAAAACAACATTTAAGACATTTATGTTCTGTTTATATATATTTTGGAGGCTATTTAAACAGAACAAGTGTATAAAAGCTTCATAACTGTATTTATAATTATACAACAATATTTTGGGGTGACAATATTTTATTACACAATTTCTGATATATTGCATGCCTTTTATTTTCCTGCATAGGTAAAAGCAGGAAATGCATCACCTTTGCCTCTACTGCCATTCATTAAGGCAGCCCTGGCACCTCTCTGATTCAGAGGGGTTGGGTTAAATGCGGAAGACACATTTCAATTGATTGCATTCAGTTGTACAACTGACTAGGTATCCCCCCTCCCTTTCCCTTCTATTTAGACTGGATTGGATTTCTCTCAGACCAAAATGGCTGCCATTTTCACTACATTCTGGAATTTTGAAGGATTATGACATAGAATATAGCCCCTCTAGTAATTTAGTAGGATCTCTATGCCCACTGTGGCAAAAAATATATATAAAAGTGGGATGCATGCCAGCAAAGCCACTACACAACACTAAACAATACATTAATTGTACTATAACGGTGACAAACGGTGCCCACAAACTGTTAGGACCTACATAAAGATGTCCAAACAGCAGTCCCAACACCTTACCACTGCTACACCTGGCTTTCAGCGGAGCCGTGTCTGGCAACGAAACAGTTCATTCAGCCTCATTTACTTCCTTTTAAAAAAACATAGCTGATATGGCTGACTTGCTTAAATAAATGTGGTTTTTAATGACAATTGAGATGTACAAACTATGGCATAAAGGGACAACAAGCGGATAAGAGGCAATCCGTAATTTTAATTAAGACATTAATGAGCGAGCTAGGACGGATGTAGTCACCTTCCTTTAGCACTTTTGAAATGTACAGAGACAGAATTTAGAACATGGGCTGTTCTTACAGTGTTCTCCCGGTACACCAAGCCAGGACCGTAGGATAAATAAAGGGGATGCCCATAAGCAGACAATGAAATCTCTTACAATATTAGATGATTACATTTCTCTAAAACAGGTTTTTATTTTTTTAACCTTTATTTAACTTATCTCCTTATCTCAGTTCACTGGTCACGATGGGAACACCCACCCGTAGCACACGCTCCAGCAGGTGTATCTCACTGATCATCCCTAAAGCCAACACCTCATTTGGCCGCCTTTCCTTCCAGTTCTCTACTGCCTGTGACTGGAACGAATTGCAAAAATCGCTGAAGTTGGAGACTTTTATCTCCCTCACCAACTTTAAACATCTGCTATCTGAGCAGCTAACCGATCGCTGCAGCTGTACATAGTCCATCGGTATATAGCCCACCCAATTTACCTACCTCATCCCCATACTGTTTTTATATATTTACTTTTCTGCTCTTTTGCACACCAGTATCTCTACCTGCACATGACCATCTGATCATTTATCACTCCAGTGTTAATCTGCAAAATTGTAATTATTCGCCTACCTCCTCATGCCTTTTGCACACAATGTATATAGACTTTAAAAAATATATATATATATACGGTGTTATTGACTTGTTTATTGTTTACTCCATGTGTAACTCTGTGTTGTTGTCTATTCATACTGCTATGCTTCATCTTGGCCAGGTCGCAGTTGCAAATGAGAACTTGTTCTCAACTAGCCTACCTGGTTAAATAAAGGTGAAATAAAAAATAAAACAACTAGTCAAGTCAGTTAACAACAAATTCTTATTTTCAATGACGGCCTAGGAACAGTGGGTTAACTGCCTTGTTCAGGGGCAGAACGACATATTTTATACCTTGTCACCTCAGGGATTCGATCTTGCAACCTTTCGGTTACTAGTCCAACGCTCTAACTACTAGGCTACACTGCCGCCCGGGGTTATAGGCTACTTGTGCACCACCAAGTCAGAACAGTAGGGGAAATTAAGAGGGGTAAATAGCCTAAATTATTAGGGTGAGGCACATGGGCTACTAACATCTTACTACACAACATACACTTAGTATTACTTTCTTAGCTCTGGTATACATATCTCCCTGGCATATTACATAATTTATGCAGC
The DNA here is from genome assembly GCF_057628025.1 of Oncorhynchus mykiss. Lineage (NCBI taxonomy): Eukaryota > Metazoa > Chordata > Actinopteri > Salmoniformes > Salmonidae > Oncorhynchus > Oncorhynchus mykiss. The sequence goes on from NC_143036.1 coordinate 56,931,199, forward strand.
AGCATACAATACATTTTTGGACTCACCTTGTTGTGCTGTGCTCACTTGAACAGGAAGGTGGCTCGGTGGTCCTTCGTGGGCAAATTTTGTCATCAAAGTCTGGCATTCTCTGTATTTATGGTTATTTCAAAACAACTGGGAACCCGGAAAAAACAAGGTTGAATCCATTGATCTTCAGGTCGTAGCTCTAGAAAGAGGCCAGATTTATAATTCTGAGTTGGATGACCGTTCAAAACGTATTTTCTCAGTTGGAGCTTGTTTATTCCTGACTTCCTAGTTGTCTTGAACTCATTGAAGTCAAGTTTTCACAGTTCCGAGTTAACAGTTGAAGCACAACTCATGCTTCATTGACAGCATGGCCAATGTTGAATGTTTATCATTTTAAACTTGGAAAAGAGCCATTTAATCCCAGATTTGGGACCACACAGCCACTCCACTGAATAGCAGGCTAGTCATTTCTTTGCAATGCTTGAAGTTAGCCATTGTCACTGATTCCTTCCAAACTACTCATTGTTGAATTAGCGATTTCTAACTTGTTTCTAATCAAATTATATTTTATTTGTTTGCCTGAACCTTCTCAGCCTGATGTTATTCACAACATCATAAAGCTCTAAAAGCTTTCATTGCACAAATTGCACCACTCACACTCCCGATGCTCTATAAATGTCATAGGTTTAATAAAAGATGCCAGTTCTGCCAATAATCATATTAAATGTAGCACATTATAATAAGAGTATTCATGATATAGATAAATACACACAGTAGTGACCAATCATTTGGAGTTAATATAATTAATCAAATTGTATCACCAAAAAAATAAAAAATAAACATAAAAAAGTAGTTGACAAATTGTAAAACTATAGCTAGATAATTTCCTTTTACCATCAATGTCATGATCTTGACCATGAAATTAGAACACGGACAAATATTTTTTAAAGAAATGTTTTATTTATTTTTTTAAATACTTATTTGATTGACAAAAATAGACAAATTATTAAAGTCAGACAAGAACACACAAAAACCACTGTACATAAAAGTCAGTTGGGACAGACCACATTACTTAATACGTCAAATATTACATTATAATATTATTCTAAAGTACAGACACTTTTTCTGTTACTATGTAATCTGAGGGAATCTAATTTTAAAAAATGGTCAATTAATGTCAAACGTAGATTTGTTTTTGTACATTTTAGCTAACCCTAACCCTAATCCAAACCCATGAATAGCCGAGCCAAAAAAGTGAAAAATCTTTCGCTGTTCCCTCGGGCACCATACTACTATGGCTGACGCTGTTTAAAAACAACACATTTCACTGCACCTATCCCGTGTGTGTGACAATAAAACTTGTTTTTTAAAATCTTCATATTCCTGCTACGTTAATTCTCCTAACCTGGTACGAAAGTCATGGACTTTTATTTTGAAACGTCGTCGGCGTTCATGACACCGGAAGTAAACTCTCACGTTGCCGAAGCAAGCGCAAAACAGCGGCAGCACACATGTTGAGGCAAAAGCATCACACAACGACGAAATGGAGTTACATTTGAACAACAACAAAACAAGCTCACAAGACTTGCTCGCGTGTGGCAACGGAGGAGGTTTGATCCTATTTCCCGTAACTGATTTATCTGAGAAGTTGTTTAGCCTGTTAGCTATCCTAGCTACATTCACAAACTCTTAACATTATGTTCCAGTGGAGGCTGCTGAGGGGAGGATGGATCATAACGTTTGGAATGGAAAAACCATGTGTTTTATACAATTCACTCCATTCTGGCCATTATTATGAACCGACCTCCCCTCAGTAGCCTCCACTGTTAGCATGAACACATCAACGTGGTCAGGTGTAACATTTCGGTGTCCTTGTACATAGGTCTTCATGACAAGCTTCTCCTCAAGTCGAAGGGGCCCAAGGCTGGCAGGTCTTTGCAGACCGAGAGGGTCCCAAGAAGTAGTGGTGAGTTAAAAATATTTCTGGCGTTTGTTTGTAGATTGGCTAGCTTGCTAAATATGTTCAGCAGATTGCTACGTGTGTAGTTACGTACATACAACTGTGTGCCGTGTTTCAGTTCTGGACAGACTGCAGAACTTCCTGCCCCAGATGGCCCAGGCCAATGAGAAGCTCAAGTTGCAGATGGAGCAGGCACCTGAGGGCCACTATGACATAGAGAGGGTGGAGGAGTCTGGAAAGGTCATAGAGATGGTGAGTCTAGTGTGGCTGTCTTTTTATAGCAAGGGGAAGTGTGACGCCAGAACACCACGAGCAGGCCTATCTCATTGTGTAGCCTGAACAGCCGCTAGTCTGTCTTTTGATTGTCCCACTCCAAAAGAGAGGTAAACAGCGACCACTAGCGGCTGTTCAGGCTACATGTTGTGGAACAACTGAGCAGAGAAAGGGCACTTCTAGTTTTCATCAGCTAAATTCAACTGAGACTCTGCGATATGACATTGCCACAATCAACAGGTTGAACTGCATGTACTACAGATGAGTGTGCAACAAAACAATGTGCTTGTACACAGCTGGGTTTTTTGTAGTTCTGCTGCAACATTATAGCTCCCGGGGTAACAACCGCGAAGTTTGGCCTTGTGCTTCCCACTCAAGGTTTTTGCGGAAGTCTGCCAGATTCTGCTGTTTACTTTGCACATAGCTGACTGTCCTGCAAATGAGACATTGGGCGCGTTCGAGGTGATCACTTTTGTGAAGTTGCCTTTCAAAGTGTGTTGCATTTATCAGGATAAAAGTTGTCCGACTTGTACCTACCTACATGTTGACTGCGTGAACTTTACAAAAATAATGTGATCATGACGTTTTGACTGCAGTCCACTGCAAGTTTCTGCAGTTGCTCTTCACCAACTTCACCCTTCGGCCATTGCCTGCATTGTGGGAGGCTCTATTGTCAACCTATCATTAGGCGGTTTTTGTTTGACCCACGTGAGCGTGACCAAAGACGTGACTGGAACAGGAACCAACTTTGCTGCAGTTAGTGCATACAGTGGATATGTACAAATTAACGTGATATTTGAGCCTCTCACCAATTTATTGGACAACGTACGCATATGTTTTCAGTTTGAGTGATGTAGGGGTTGGAGACTTATTTTGACATAATAAGGAAACGTATAGAAACTGTGGGAACACTGCCATGTTGCACTGAACTACATCAGTGTCTGACTTTTGGCCTAGCATTCAAATGAGCTCATTATGTTAATGGGATAAAAAAAATGGTGTTATGTCGTCGATGATGACATTGATTCCCTTGTCTCTCTATCAGGATGTGTCGCTGGTGGAGCTCAGTAGTTCAGACAGCGACTCGGACAGAGAGTCTTCACAGGACAACGACGCCAACTCAGACTCTGAGGAGGAGAGCGAGCTCACAGAGGAGAACCTCAAACTGCCTGGCAACAGCCAGAGGCAGATAAAGAAGGTTCATATCCAAGTCCTGGAGAAACAAGAGGATTAGGCTGTCATAGGCCCCTAAAGGGACTACTGGGACAGTTGCAGTGTAGAATGTTGGTAATACTAATCAACTGATGTGGGATCCGTTCTCCTTCTCCAAGCTCTTTTCTTAACCATTAACCATTCAATAAGAACTGATCGTGGGTCAGTGAGGACATGGTCCTGGAGGGCTAATGGATTAACAGTGTTTCAGTGGGTGGAGACCAGCTGCAGTGAGGGATAAAGGGGACATAGGTGTCTACATAGGGGGATGTCTGTACTATAAGGGCCAAATATCATGTGTCAACAAGTGTTTCAGTGCTATTTGAGCCATACTGAGATGGAGACTAAGCATTGAGGGCATTCTCAAGATTGTGAAGTAAGAATATGCCTTATATAATTTCCTGTTTATCTGATGACCCTAGGATACTTGTAAGGTTAAAGTTTATAGCGGCTTGATGGTATATTGATGGCAGAGAAAGATCTGTATTAAATCCATTTTCAATAGATCATATTGTTTGTTTACATTTTAAGTATTTAAGCAGAAGTGTTTGACTGAATTTCTCATCTTCAGTACCAAATGCTTTATTATATCTGTCTGCTTTGTGTTATGGATAGGCTTAGTCCCAGCATTCTGTTATGGTTGGTCACAAGGTTTGTGAGCTATGAAGTTTTTCCCCAGAGTTATTTTTTCCTGAAACAAAAAACACCAAAACTGTATACTGTGTTTCATAATAAAATGTTCTGAAATCCTAGGTTGTTGTGAATATGACACAGCATACACCAACGCACATGGTTAAAAGGAAAAATGGAAGTATAGACCATGACAACGGATGAAGAAAGAAATCAAGGAGTTTATTCACCGTTGTACAACATTTGTTGGAAGACAAACAATGCTGTATTGGGGCTGGTTTTTGCATAAGGTTTGGAGGAGAAGAGTCTCCCACATCTCCATAGAGACCAGATTTCCCTGCAGTTTTCAAAATGCTCATTAAAATGGCACATACAATGAAAATATGATCATCTTGAACGTATACGTTCTTAGTGTTAGCCGTTGTATTTGTATATCAACAAGTCTTTCTAAGGTCGTTTATTTAATACTTGTTTAAATTAATATATTATTTACTAAACTTAAAGGGGCAGTCTGTAGTTTGTTAATTTACTGTTGGACTTAAATTGATATGTACCCATTGATTCTTGAATATACCTTAAATGCTTAATAAGCTTAGTTCATCTGCCTAACCCCAAATATAAGCTTGTTTACTTTTTTTGTAAACAAAGTAAACTATATAGCCTCAACATGGTTAACTATAATATGGATAGTCAGTCCTTGCATCCATAGATCTGTCTATACATTTGAGAGTAGTTAGATTTCTCCAGCCCCATCCCTCAGTTTTTTACCAAAACAGGCAGGTAGGTTGGTGTGCATTATCTAGTGTTGTAACCTACAGTGCTCCTTTTCTGACAGAAATACAATGTCAAAAATATCCAATTATTCAGTGTTTTTCTTTTGTTATAAAATATTTACAAATTACAATTTAACTAAGGGACTTGTGGATATCTTCAGAAGTGTGGCACCTAACATTGCTGAGCAGAAATGACCTACAAATCTGAACCTGCATGCTTGAGCTAAAATGAAACCTGTGACTGACAGAGCAGGAGGAGATTGCCTGAAGCGCTCGGCTTTTGTAAAGCAAAATGTTCTTTCATGATGAGTGGAGGAACCGAAAACTTAACTCCAAAGTAAAGGAGGGTTGATCCAGTCAAATCCACCTTGGCTCCGGAATACTGAAATCCATCACTGCGTTTGATATGTGCATTCCCCTTTTGTAACTGTGGGGGAAACCGCCTGATATGTCCGTAATGCAAGTTCCTGATCAGAATGCTCAAAACTGTAGGCACCTTGAGACGAGGTCGTGGCAGAGGGTAAGCGACCCATCAAAGGTCTCCTCTCTCACACACCTGCTGTTAGCAAAGCCAAGGCTGGACTCCTGATTGAGACTGACTGGTGAGTCGTGATCAGGTGGATTGATTGATCAGTCGTTGTTACAGTTTATTAGGAGTGGCTGGCTGCCTTAGTACTCCACAGTCACTGCTTTGGTCCTGAGGTATTCGTTAAGAGCATCCTCTCCTGCCGAGCAGAACAGAAGCACAGTTAAATCGGTCAAACTCAAATCAAGCACGTTGGGCTCACAAGGCTATTCAAAGCTAGGCCCATTTTCTTTGAACTGTGTTTCAAGAAAAAGAAAGGTAGACAATGGAAAATAAATGGAAATCTATTTATGACAGACCAACAAAAATCAGTATATGATATGATCCACATTCCAATATGAGTGTCCAACATGAAACCCCTTGCCTAAATGATTACATGATTAACCCCAGACTCACCAAGGTCTTTGCCGAAGCCGGACTGTTTGAAACCGCCGAACGGCGAGGCCACGTCGGTCTTGTTGTAAGTATTGACGAACACAGTCCCGGCGTCCAGCCTCTCGCTCACATACATGGCCTTGTTGATGTCACGCGTGAACACGCCGGACGCCAAGCCGAACTCGGTGTCGTTGGCTCTGCTTAGCACGCCATCTATGTCACTGAAGGTCAGAAGGGTAGAAGAAAAGACGTTGGGAACCACAAAGAGCTCTATTACTTGGGTCTGTGATGAAGAAAGGTTGTCTCTCTAAAGACTGAGGAGACGCACCCGTCTTTGAACTTGGACACCACCATGATGGGACCAAAGGATTCCTCTTTGGCGATGAACATGTGATCCTCCACGTCTGTGAACAGTGTGGGCTGCATGAAGAACCCTGGAGGGAAACCACATCACAGCGTAGTTAGCAATGATGATGAAGGTGGTTGGCTGAAACGTTGCATTACAGTGGCCTCCAATTGTGTTGTACTGTCAGTATTCACTAACCAGTCTTATGTTACTGACTATTCAGCTATTGCGGTACATATTGTTAGGAAAATTATGATTAAATGACTGAACAATAATCTCATTTTAAATGGAACTGTAACTAAGCAATCTTATACTCTGTTTTATTATATCTGATTAACAATATGAGTTCATAAGAAGGGATTATGTGACACAGACAAGGAGTAATTCAAGTTAATGAACACCATTCCAACTAGGAAGAAAGGAATGGGTTTTGGATCAAGTAAACAGATAAGGTAGTTAACCTAAGGTTGAACCGACGAAATGAGCTCTGGGGTGTTTTAGATAAGGCTGTGAGTGCATTCCTAGGATTTCTGTTAATTAGAACTGTCAGCTAAGTGGTGATCGATAATGGTGAGGAGTCAAAAGTTAATTCAGTTGTGTTGTGTGTCTTGTGTATGTGTTAGTGAGTTGGAATGAACTTTTAAAGTTCCCTTTGTCTCGGTCGAGGATTCATTTTAGAAGCAATGAAATGATGTCATGTTATTGTATATAAACTGTTGCTCGTGGTAACGTGGCAGCGCGCTCTGAGAAAAAATTGTTACCTATTATTGATAAGACTGGTCTCCGTCTATTTTACAGTGCCTTGCGAAAGTATTCGGCCCCCTTGAACTTTGCGACCTTTTGCCACATTTCAGGCTTCAAACATAAAGATATAAAACTGTATTTTTTTGTGAAGAATCAACAACAAGTGGGACAAAATCATGAAGTGGAACGACATTTATTGGACATTTAAAACTTTTTTAACAAATCAAAAACTGAAAAATTGGGCGTGCAAAATTATTCAGCCCCTTTACTTTCAGTGCAGCAAACTCTCTCCAGAAGTTCAGTGAGGATCTCTGAATGATCCAATGTTGACCTAAATGACTAATGATGATAAATACAATCCACCTGTGTGTAATCAAGTCTCCGTATAAATGCACCTGCACTGTGATAGTCTCAGAGGTCCGTTAAAAGCGCAGAGAGCATCATGAAGAACAAGGAACACACCAGGCAGGTCCGAGATACTGTTGTGAAGAAGTTTAAAGCCGGATTTGGATACAAAAAGATTTCCCAAGCTTTAAACATCCCAAGGAGCACTGTGCAAGCGATAATATTGAAATGGAAGGAGTATCAGACCACTGCAAATCTACCAAGACCTGGCCGTCCCTCTAAACTTTCAGCTCATACAAGGATAAGACTGATCAGAGATGCAGCCAAGAGGCCCATGATCACTCTGGATGAACTGCAGAGATCTACAGCTGAGGTGGGAGACTCTGTCCATAGGACAACAATCAGTTGTATATTGCACAAATATGGCCTTTATGGAAGAGTGGCAAGAAGAAAGCCATTTCTTAAAGATATCCATAAAAAGTGTTGTTTAAAGTTTGCCACAAGCCACCTGGGAGACACACCAAACATGTGGAAGAAGGTGCTCTGGTCAGATGAAACCAAAATTGAACTTTTTGGCAACAATGCAAAACGTTATGTTTGGCGTAAAAGCAACACAGCTGAACACACCATCCCCACTGTCAAACATGGTGGTGGCAGCATCATGGTTTGGGCCTACTTTTCTTCAGCAGGGACAGGGAAGATGGTTAAAATTTATGGGAAGATGGATGGAGCCAAATACAGGACCATTCTGGAAGAAAACCTGATGGAGTCTGCAAAAGACCTGAGACTGGGACGGAGATTTGTCTTCCAACAAGACAATGATCCAAAACATAAAGCAAAATCTACAATGGAATGGTTCAAAAATAAACATATCCAGGTGTTAGAATGGCCAAGTCAAAGTCCAGACCTGAATCCAATCGAGAATCTGTGGAAAGAACTGAAAACTGCTGTTCACAAATGCTCTCCATCCAACCTCACTGAGCTCGAGCTGTTTTGCAAGGAGGAATGGGAAAAAATTTCAGTCTCTCGATGTGCAAAACTGATAGAGACATAACCCAAGCGACTTACAGCTGTAATCGCAGCAAAAGGTGGCGCTACAAAGTATTAACTTAAGGGGGCTGAATAATTTTGCACGCCCAATTTTTCAGTTTTTGATTTGTTAAAAAAGTTTGAAATATCCAATAAATGTCGTTCCACTTCATGATTGTGTCCCACTTGTTGTTGATTCTTCACAAAAAAATAGTTTTATATCTTTATGTTTGAAGCCTGAAATGTGGCAAAAGGTCAAAGTTCAAGGGGGCCGAATACTGTCGCAAGGCACTGTATGCAAATAAGAACCTTACAAATTCTCATAAAATAGATTAAGGGAATTCAATTAATGAAAACATATTGGTATAATTAAATTACAGTAACAATATACTATTTTATCCTATGTATATACTACATATTATAGATATACTGCATATTATATCCACATTCTGTCTGTCCATGTCTATACATCCCATCATATACAGTTGAAGTCAGAAGTTTAAATAGCCAAATACATTTAGACTCAGTTTCACAATTCCTGACATTTAATCCTAATAAAAATTCCCCGTCTTAGGTCAGTTGGGATCACCACTTTATTTTAAGAATGTGAAATGTCAGAATAATACTAGAGAGAATGATTTATTTCAGCTTTTATTTCTTTCATCACATTCCCAGTGGGTCAGAAGTTTACATACACGCAATTAGTATTTGGTAGTATTTGCATTTAAATTGTTTAACTTGGGTCAAATGTTTCGGGTAGCCTTCCACAAGCTTCCCACAATAAGTTGGGTGAATTTTGGCCCATTCTTCCTGACAGAGCTGGTGTAACTGAGTCAGGTTTGTAGGCCTCCTTGCTCGCACACGCTTTTTCAGTTCTGTCCACACATTTTCTATAGGATTGAGGTCAGGGCTTTGTGATGACCACTCCAATAACTTGACTTTGTTGTTCTTAAGCCATTTTGCCACAACTTCGGAAGTATGCTTGGAGTCATTGTCAATTTGGAAGACCAATTTGCGACCAAGCTTTAACTTCCTGACTGATATTTTGAGATGTTGCTTCAATATATCCACATCATTTTCAATCCTCATGCTGCCATCTATTTTGTGAAGTGCACCAGTCCCTCCTGCAGCAAAGCACCCCCACAACATGATGCTGCCACCCCCGTGCTTCACGGTTGGGATGGCTTGCAAGCCTCACCCTTTTTCCTCCAAACATAACAATGGTCATTATGGCCAACAGTTCTATTTTTGTTTCATCAGACCAGAGGACATTTCTACAAAAGTACAATCTTTGTCCCCATGTGCAGTTGCAAAGCGTAGTCTGGCTTTTTTATGGCGGTTTTGGAGCAGTGGCTTCTTCCTTGCTGAGCGGCCTTTCAGGTTATGTCGATATAGGACTCGTTTACTGTGGATATAGATACCTCCAGCATCTTCACAAGGTCCTTTGCTGTTGTTCTGGGATTGATTTACACTTTTCGCACCAAAGTACGTTAATCTCTAGGAGACAGAACGCGTCTCCTTCCTGAGCGGTATGCCGGCTGCGTGGTCCCATGGTGTTTATACTTGCATACTATTGTTTGTACAGATGAACGTGGTACCTTCAGGCGCTTGGAAATTGCTCCCAAGGATGAACCAGACATTTAAAAAAAAAAATTCTGAGGTCTTGGCTGATTTCTTTTGATTTTCCCATGATGTCAAGCAAAGAGGTAGAGAGGTAGGCCTTGAAATACAGCCACAGGTAAAACCTGCAATCGACTCAAATTATGTAAATTAGCCTATCAGAAGCTTCTAAAGCCATGACATCATTTTCAGACATTTTCCAAGCTGTTTAAAGGCACAGTCAACTTAGTGTATGTAAACTTCTGACCCACTGGAATTGTGATGCAGTGAATTATTTGTTAAATAATCTGTCTGTAAACAATTGTTGGAAAAATGACTTGTGTCATGCACAAAGTAGATGTAACCGACTTGCCAAAACTATAGTTTGTTAACAATACATTTGTGGAGTGGTTGAAAAACGAGTTTTAATGACAACCTAAGCGTAAGTAAACTTCCGACTTCAATACATACATACTCCGGACTCTGAGAATGCTCATATTTCGAAATTCCATTCTTTTAGATTTGTGTGTACTGTTAAGATATTACTGCACTGTTGGGAACACAAGCATTTCGCACCCGCAATAACATATGCGACTAAAACAACTTGATTTGATTTTAACATAGGTTATTCTACTATAGCTACTTTGGTATGAGTGCATACTGTGATACTAAGATACAATAGTATTGAAAAGACACTGCTTCAAAAGTGTTTACCTGGCCTGTCCACCTGTTTGCCCCCGTACACCAGCGTGGCGCCCTCCTTCACGCCCACCTCACAGTACTCCACCAGCTTGTCCATGTGGGCCTTGTGGTTCTGGGGCCCGTGGTCCGTGGAGCGGTGCAGAGGATCACCCACCTTCATTTTCTTTATCTCCTCCACCTGATGGGGGAAGAGGAGAAGAGACGTAGAAAGAGGAGGAATGCAAAGTCTATGACGAGGAAAGGGATCTTGAGAGACCCTTGAGTTATGCCACACGGAGACTCAGTTGCTGTGGGGTGGAGGAAACGGTGGAAGGGGAGGAAGAGGAAAAGTGTATTGTGTGTTTTGGACTGTTGTGGGAGGGTCTAGGATACTCACCACTCTCCTGATGTACTCGTCATGTATGGACTCCTCCACGAACAGGCGTCCAGCAGCGATGCAGTTCTCTCCTTTGTTGAAGAACACAGAACTCATACCCTGCAGAAAGGGAGATGGAGGGGAAGGGAATATGATGAAAATACAGTGCCTTGCGAAAGTATTCGGCCCCCTTGAACTTTGCGACCTTTTGCCACATTTCAGGCTTCAAACATAAAGATATAAAACTGTATTTTTTTGTGAAGAATCAACAAGTGGGACACAACCATGAAGTGGAACGACATTTATTGGATATTTCAAACTTTTTTAACAAATCAAAAACTGAAAAATTGGGTGTGCAAAATTATTCAGCCCCCTTAAGTTAATACTTTGTAGCGCCACCTTTTGCTGCGATTACAGCTGTAAGTCGCTTGGGGTATGTCTCTATCAGTTTTGCACATCGAGAGACTGAAATTTTTTCCCATTCCTCCTTGCAAAACAGCTCGAGCTCAGTGAGGTTGGATGGAGAGCATTTGTGAACAGCAGTTTTCAGTTCTTTCCACAGATTCTCGATTGGATTCAGGTCTGGACTTTGACTTGGCCATTCTAACACCTGGATATGTTTATTTTTGAACCATTCCATTGTAGATTTTGCTTTATGTTTTGGATCATTGTCTTTGTTGGAAGACAAATCTCCGTCCCAGTCTCAGGTCTTTTGCAGACTCCATCAGGTTTTCTTCCAGAATGGTCCTGTATTTGGCTCCATCCATCTTCCCATCAATTTTAACCATCTTCCATGTCCCTGCTGAAGAAAAGCAGGCCCAAACCATGATGCTGCCACCACCATGTTTGCCAGTGGGGATGGTGTGTTCAGGGTGATGAGCTGTGTTGCTTTTACGCCAAACATAACGTTTTGCATTGTTGCCAAAAAGTTCAATTTTGGTTTCATCTGACCAGAGCACCTTCTTCCACATGTTTGGTGTGTCTCCCAGGTGGCTTGTGGCAAACTTTAAACAACACTTTTTATGGATATCTTTAAGAAATGGCTTTCTTCTTGCCACTCTTCCATAAAGGCCAGATGTGTGCAATGTACGACTGATTGTTGTCCTATGGACAGAGTCTCCCACCTCAGCTGTAGATCTCTGCAGTTCATCCAGAGTGATCATGGGCCTCTTGGCTGCATTTCTGATCAGTCTTCTCCTTGTATGAGCTGAAAGTTTAGAGGGACGGCCAGGTCTTGGTAGATTTGCAGTGGTCTGATACTCCTTCCATTTCAATATTATCGCTTGCACAGTGCTCCTTGGGATGTTTAAAGCTTGGGAAATCTTTTTGTATCCAAATCCGGCTTTAAACTTCTTCACAACAGTATCTCGGACCTGCCTGGTGTGTTCCTTGTTCTTCATGATGCTCTCTGCGCTTTTAACGGACCTCTGAGACCATCACAGTGCAGGTGCATTTATACGGAGACTTGATTACACACAGGTGGATTGTATTTATCATCATTAGTCATTTAGGTCAACATTGGATCATTCAGAGATCCTCACTGAACTTCTGGAGAGATTTTCGCTGCACTGAAAGTAAAGGGGCTGAATAATTTTGCACGCCCAATTTTTCAGTTTTTGATTTGTTAAAAAAGTTTGAAATATCCAATAAATGTCGTTCCACTTCATGATTGTGTCCCACTTGTTGTTGATTCTTCACAAAAAAATACAGTTTTATATCTTTATGTTTGAAGCCTGAAATGTGGCAAAAGGTCGCAAAGTTCAAGGGGGCCGAATACTTTCGCAAGGCACTGTAAGAGCAGGTCAGAAGTATGAAGTCTCTCTCCTCTTTTCCTTCTCCTTTAGTTACTCTCTCTCTTTTCTTTCCCTCCCTCTCTCTCTCTCTCACCATGCGCACAGCCTTGTCCATGTCACAGTCGCTGAAGATGATGAGTGGAGACTTCCCTCCCAGCTCCAGAGAAACCTTCTTCAGGTTACTCAGCGCACAGCTGCAACAGGAAATTACACGCAAGCATGAGCAGGAAGTAGCTCAATATCAGCCAATCAGGAATAAGTGGGGTCCCAGCCCCCTACCTTACCTTTTCATGATCTGTTTGCCGATTGGGGTGGAGCCTGTGAAGCCCAGTTTACGGATGTCAGGGTGGTCAGACATGCGCTGTCCCACCATCCCACCTATTAGAGATGGGGGATAGGGAGGTAGATGGAGTGAGAGAAACAGAAAAATAAAGATTAGAATCAAAAACCTTATCTAATAAGTCACCCACAGATCTCCTGGAGGACCTCTCCCTTCCCACAAGCCCTTGCTCCCTTGCGTCCTGTTACCTGAGCCAGGTACGATGTTGATGACTCCCTTGGGAATGCCAGCCTTCACAGTCAGCTCAGCAAACTTCAGGGCTGACAGAGGAGTTACCTTTTGGGCGAGAGCAGAAAGTGAGTGAAGCACGTTCCTTGCTGTGGACACGGGAATCTCTTCAAGTGAATGAAATGACATCTGATATTCACATATGTGGTTCAGCAATGTGCAGTGCTAGAGAGGCTATTTTAACATGTTGGTCTGCAGAGAAAGGTTACGTTAGGTCGAGTCGTGTGTGACTGCTGTGTTACATAAGTTGTTCACCTGCTGGTATAAAATCTATGACTGAATCTGTCGTAACGTGTGCAGGTGTGTGTGTTCTCACCTGTGCAGGTTTCAGGACCAGTGTGTTTCCAGCAGCGAGGCAAGCGGCACTCTTCCATGCCAGCATCATGAGTGGGTAGTTCCAGGGAATGACGATGGCACACACACTGGCACCCAGGAAACACACAACACTCACCATGAACGGGTGCTTCAGGTCAGACAAATGCAGTGTTTACTACAACCAATGCTCAAACTAAAACCACTACTCATGAATCATGTGCATATCTAAATACATATTGATATTTCCTGGTAGAGTTGTATGTGAACTCTGACCCCTTACCCCAGAGGTTCCTTCTTGGTGAAAGTCAGATTGCGATTGGGCCTGGCCTGGTTGATGGGTATCGTCTTGCCCTGCAGCAGACATGATGTAATAGAAGATATGCATAGACTACGAGATCACTGAAAAGATCTAGATAACTAGGTCAGGATTTGGCAAACAGGGACATGTGCATGAAAAAGAAGTGGAGCCAGTTTCATCATACAAAACCCTGCAAACATCTTTATAAAACGCTCCAAACAAAAAAAGAAACATCCTCACTGTGAACTGCGTTTATTTTCATGTTTGTATGAACATAATAAGATTCAACAACTAAGACATAAACAGAACAAGTTCCACAGACATACAGAAATTTAATAATGTGTCCCTGAACAAAGGGGGGGGGGGGGGGGGGGCTCAAATCAAAAGTAACAGTCAATATCTGGTGTGGCCACCAGCTGCATTAAGTACTGCAGTAGATCTCCTCATGGACTGCACCAGATTTACCAGATGTTACCCCACTCTTCCGCCCAAGGCACTTGCAAGTTCCCGGACATTTCTGGGGGGAATGGTCCTAGCCCTCACCCTCCGATTCAACAGGTCCCAGACGTGCTCAATGGGATTGAGATCTGGGCTCGCCATGGCAGAACACTGACATTCCTGTCTTGCAGGAAATCACGAACAGAACGAGCAGTATGGCTGGTGGCATTGTCATGCTGGAGGGCCATGTCAGGATGAGCCTGCAGAAAGGGTACCAAATGAGGGAGGAGGATGTCTTCCCTGTGAAGCACAGCGTTGAGATTGCCTGCAATGACAACAAGCTCAGTCCGATGATGCTGTGACACACCACCCCAGACCATGACGGACACTCCACCTCCAAATCGATCCCGCTCCAGAGTACAGGCCTAGGTGTAATGCTCATTCCTTCAACCATAAACGTGAATCCAACCATCACCCCTGGTGAGACAAAACCACGACTTGTCAGTGAAGAGCCCTTTTGCCAGTCCTGTCTGGTCAAGAGACGGTGAGTTTGTGCCCAAAGGCAACGTTGCCGGAGATGTCTGGTGAGGACCTGCCTTACAACAGGCCTACAAGCCCTCAGTCCAGCCTCTCTCAGCCTATTGCGGACAGTTTGTGCACTGGAGGGATTGTGCATTCCTGGTGTAACTCGGACAGTTGTTGTTGCCATCCTGTACGTGTCCCGCAGGTGTGATGTTCGGATGTACCGATCCTGTGCAGGTGTTGTTACACGTGGTCTGTCACTGCGAGGACGATCAGCTGTCCGTCCTGTCTCCCTGTAGCACTGTCTTAGGCGTCTCACAGTACGGACATTGCAATTTATTGCACTGGCCACATCTGCAGTCCTCATGTCTCCTTGCAGCATGTTTAAGGCACATTCACACAGATGAGCAGGGACCCTGGACATCTTTCTTTTTGTGTTTTTCAGGTTCTGTAGAAAGGCCTCTTTAGTGTCCTAAGTTTTCATAACTCTGACCTTAATTGCCTACCGTCTGTAAGCTGTTAGTGTCTTAACGACCGTTCCACAGGTGCATGTTCTTTAATTGTTTATGGTTCATTGAACAAGCATGGGAAACAGTGTTTAAACCCTTTACAATGAAGATCTGTGAAGTTATTTGGATTTTTCGAATGATCTCTGAAAGACAGGGTCCTGAAAAAGGGACGTTTCTTTTTTTGCTGAGTTTATTTCACATATCTGGTCCATGCAGGTGAAACTGTACCTGGATCTTGTCGCACCAGCCGGCAAAGTAGCGGAAGGTCTGGATGGACATGCCTACGTGGGTCTTCAGGGCCAGGGTGTAGACAGCTCCAGAGTCTATGGACTCTATGGTGGCCAACTCCTCCTGGTGCTCCTCCATCAGGTCAGCCAGCCTGGTAGGGAGAGGAGGTCAACAAGAGGGTCCACTGCCAGTCTTTGTCCTCAAAATATATTATTGTTGTATAAATGGATATAAATCTGCACTATATAAACAAGTTCCCTGATAGTAACTATACTCCATAATGAGTCGAGGCAGATCTCCGCCAGGCCTCTAGGAGGCGCTGTAGGCTTGGTGCTCACTTGTACAGCAGGGTGCCACGATCTCTAGGGTTCATCCTGCCCCAGGGACCAACCTCAAAGGCCTCTTTGGCTGCTGCTACCGCCCGGTCCACATCTCCCACTGACGCATAGGCTACCTTACAGATCACCTAGGGAAAAGGGTTCACATTTCATGAAGTACCAATACAACAATGTCCACAAGTATGTATATCAGTGTGTATGTGAGAGTGTATATCTAAGTCTGATAGATGAGTAATAGTAGGATGTGTGTGTGTGTGTTCAGGTGTCTCTGTTTGTATTGCATTACAACTCACAGAGCCATCGGCAGGGTTTATGGTATTGGCGGTCTTGCCGTTCTCTGCGTCCTCAAACTTGCCATTGATGAAACACTGCCAAGGCATCTTCACCGTCATGTTGTTGACGTCTTTAGTTGCCTGGAAACCAAACCGTGACAGTGGCATAACATTACACGTCAAAGACAAATTACAGATCCAACGGTGTCTCATAAACACGTGTATATGTGTATATGTGTGATATAAACACTTGGAAGGTGAGTGGGAAACAGTATGTTTCTCATCATCATCATAATAACACCATCTGTGCTCTGTATGACTAGCCTGGTCCCAGATCAGTTTGTACTGTATTGCCAACTCATATGGTCATTAATTGTGGTACCTTTGCCAACTCCTATGAACATTGTTGCACAACTGACCATAGAAGTTGGCAAGACAGCACAAACTGATCTGGGACCAGGCTACTGTATGACAGTTGTTTGTCTGACTCACATAGTCGATGACCATCTCCTCCTCCTGGTCCTCCCCCCTCAGCCTTCTCACAAACATCTGGATGAAGTCCTGGAAGGTGGTGGCCATGTACACGTCCTCATTCTGCAGCTGCAACCCTACACACCTCTGCTTGATCTCCTCCACCAGCCTGGGGAGAGGATGGGGATATAGCAGAGTTTATGAAGGGTCATAGTGAGATTACGTCAGGTCATAGGAGAATATGTCACTCAGGTACAATGGGGTCAACTAGGGTCAAAAAAGTCACCCTGATGATCAAAATCCGGTCACTGTTCATAAAATAGATAACAAAAAAACTTGAGGTCAAGTGAGGGAAATGAAGGGTTAAACCAGGCCAAGGCCAGTGAAAGCATACACTCACCTGACCACGTCCATAGAAGCAGCTCCTGACTTGAAGAAGTCTGTGGTTTCCTCAATGGCAGCAACGTTGCTCAGAATGCCTTTCCAGATGTCCTGGAGCGGCAACACACTGAATCAGTGGCGCTAATTGAACAGCTTCTATCTGAATCATGCGTCTACATCATGGCAGCATACTAAGTAACAGATTCTGTTGTGGAAGAGTCAAACTATCACACATGGCTATGTGGAAGCCGTCAGAGACACAATGAGAAACGTACTCGTATCTCCTCTGCTATCTTCTTCTCGTCATCAGTCAGCTCCACGCGGGCGGTGTCTCCTGAAGAGAAGTACTTAGCAGCAGAGATCATCTTCCCATCCTCAAACTGCAGGTTCTTCACCATCAGCTGTGGAGGAACCAGAGGAGGGTGAGGAGAGGGAGAAGGAGGAGAGGCAACAAATAGTTAGGGTTAGGCCTGAGCTATGTCTTAATGACTAAACTGGAGAAATCATTCACAAAATGAACATTAGAAGCCATCGGAGGCTGATAGATATAGTGCTCCATGTTACAGCACAAGTAATACAGTTAACTGGGTTGCCACTAGACACTTGGCTGGACATTTCCTTGTTCATTTCCCATTGATCTCATTTTCCGTGACTCACCGCTTTGCTATCTGACCCGTACAGAACCAGGCCGTTCTTGGTGACGACACCAGCTTGGGACGCCCCCTCTATCTCCAGGGGCTGACCGGCTGGCACCGACTCCCCCAGCATGGACGACCCGTACAGAGTCACAGTCTAAGGAGAGAGAGGACACGGGTTCGATTGACATACTGCCAATGAGTACACACACACACACACAGTAATACAGAAACAGAACATTGGACACTACGTACTGTTCATACACACACTGTAAATGTAATTGTGTGTGTGTGTGTGTGTGTGTGTGAGTGAGAATGTGTGTTGTAGGGAACGCACCTGACCATCAATGACCGTCCACGCCCCGGGGACTTTGTCGTGGCCACGGATCCAGTTGTGGATAGCCTCTGCCGGCTGAGCGAGGTTGACCTGGAGGAGAGGAAGAAGATGGAGAGGATGAGGAAGAAAATATTCCTTTTCTATGAATCAGGGGGAGGCCAAACAGTTGGCTGCTTATTATGCAACACCTTAAACCCCCCCCCCCCCCAGTGCTGTAGGCTCTAGTAAGTTAACACTCCCCCCACCCCGTCAAACCCTACCCCCTCCTTAGACAACCCCTCATCCCATTACTGGCCCTAGTACATCAACCTCTCACTAAACAGGACTTTTCCAAACTGAGTAATGAATGGATGTATTGTGGAATTAAATGGCTACAAATTGAGCAACATCAAACTGCCCTAAACCGTTTTCAGGAGAAAACATAATCATTTGGGCAAAAATAGTGACAGGACAGGAAAAAGATTTGAATGGTTATTTCCTAATGTGATATTTGACTTAGTTTCCTTCATTCCCTACAAACAGCCTTAACCAGGTGACGCTGTGGGCAGTGTCTCTCGCTGTTGATGTTCCACACCCACATTCAGTATCTCACCTTGGAGTTGGACTTCTTCTGTATACCCTCGTAGCTGGCCCCCTCCTCTGTCTGGGGGACGCGCGTAGCTTTCCCATCAGCGATCAGCTGCACGGACTCCACCTGCACCACAAGAACACACCAACCCCCAAGCGATGTCAGTGTGTTACGTGTTACAGCAATGGGACTGTGTTATGTTTTATCCTGACTGTGATCCGACGATGGTGCGTTGCTATGGTTACCATGGCCTTGATGCCCTCTGGAAAGAGGAAGCGATTGTAGAGGGAGTCCACCGTGTCGTTGGGTTCCACAGGACACTCTCTCTGGAGCAGGATGGGACCTGTGTCCAGACCATCATCAGCCCAGAAGATGGAGAACCCAGCCTTCTTATCTCCCTGGATCAGAGTCCTGAGGAGGACACAGAATCAGGTCAGACACAGAACCAACGTCATGCATAGATCCACGGTCATACATAGGAACTGGGATGTACATAGAACCACGGTCATACATAGGAACTGGGATGTACACAGAAACAGGGTCATACATAGGAACTGGGATGTACACAGAAACAGGGTCTTACATAGGAACTGGGATGTACACAGAAACAGGGTCATAAATAGGAAGTGGGATATACACAGAAACAGGGTCATACATAGGAACTGGGATGTACACAGAAACAGGGTCATACATAGGAACTGAGATGTACACAGAAACAGGGTCATACATAGGAACTGGGATGTACACAGAAACAGGGTCATACATAGGAACTGGGATGTACACAGAAACAGGGTAATACATAGGAACTGGGATGTACACAGAAACAGGGTCATACATGGAACCATATGGAGCAGGTCACTCATGGAATCGGGTCATGCATAAAACCAGGAACTAAACTGTGACAAATTTTTTGACCGGTATTGTCATAGCAAAATACTCCAGCAGCAACAGGATTTCAACACTTAGTTAATAATGCTGCTAGATCGGTGATTAAGCTATTAGCTACCTGAAAAGTGCAATAACGTTAACATTATTGTGCAGGCTTTCAGTGAATTTATGTCAATCACAAAGCTCATCAGACACAGATCAGTGTCAAATATTGGCTAAATCCACATAGCTGTTCACACACACACACACACACACACACACACACACACACACACACACACACACACACACACACACCCAACACGGATAACAGGAACTGAGAACAGATAAGGGTAGGAAAAAGATAAGACAAACTGTACTCAGCCAAACACATTACAAACAGTTCATCCCCAAACCAGACCAGTTAGATAGCACCTCTCACTCCTACTCAGCTCTCCAGCATGTGTTTAACTATATGGGCAAGGCACACACTGAAAACTTTACACTGGTCACGAATACGTATTGACAACAGCTCGTTACCACGTGCCTCTGCACTTGACCGTCTCCGTAGGGTCATAGTGTCTACAGCAGTGATCCTGTGTAGGCCTATTTCAGGAGTCAAGCACACTTGCTATTCTGTCTGTCTTCTCTGGTGGTCAGTTTAGGCCTGGCTCACCCACACACCCCTTGACAGGCTAACCCTTGACCTATCAACTTTGTGGTCAAATTTCTTCACTTCACAGACAGACAGAGACAGACAGAGATAGACAGAGACAGACAGACACATACCCAACTACCCCACCACACATGCCTATAAACCTTAATCCTCTCCATCTTAAAACCCTTTCTTCTTCCCTCCCTCACCAGTTGATGGCGGAGGCCCCGCGGTGCAGGGGCAGGATGGAGGGGTGGTAGATGATGGAACCGTGGGCCGGGTGGTCGATCACGTTCATGGGGATGAACTGGGAGCAGAAGGGCATGACGTTGAGCTCAGCCCCCACCGCCTTGTAGGCCTCCACCACTTCCGTGATGGGCTTCCCTTTGACACGCCACCGCGGGAACTTAAAGACCGGCGTCCCGTCCTTCTCCGCCACTACCGCTGGTGGGGTGGGGGAAGTAACAGAGATTTGATGACTTTGACAAATTCTTTATCTTTCTTGTAAACTGAGAGGTAATCATAAAGATAGTCAGGAAGACAGGAATGATAGAACATTACAACATCTCTATATGTTCTCTCTGTTAGTTTAGACTAGTTTTTCCTTTTGTACAGTGTACATACAGTATGTGAGTGTGTATCTCAGTTTATCTGTGTGACCGTTATCTGGGTAATCTGGGTGTGCGTCAGGGTTGGGGTTAATTCTGAATTGAGTTCCGAATTGCTCTTTAATTTCAATTCAATTCTTGAAATTGGCCACACCTCACATGAAGCAGAATTTGAATAGAATTTGAATACGTATTGACAACAGCTGAAATGACCACATGTGCCTCTGCATTTGACCGTCTCCATAGGGTCATAGTGTCGACAGCAGTGATCCTGTGTAGGCCTATTTCAGGAGTCAAGCACACTTGAAGTAGAATTTAATGAAATTAAATTCAAATTGATTATTTATTCTACACATTACCATAGTAATGTTTATTTTGATATAATGTATGGTTACCACTACCATGTAGCATAAGGTTGAAACATTCTCCTAAAACAATTACAAATAATTAGTGGTCTGGATATATTCTAAGACATTGTTGTGGGTTGTCTATAATAATTCATAATTTTCTTAGTGTTTTTTAAATATCAGAAAAAAATACATTGCATTAGATCAAATACTGGAGTATGGAAGGGAACAATCTAGCATCTCATGACAATGAAAAATAGTGTTTGACATCTTTGAGTTATAATCAAACTAATATTTGAAATGGTATGTGAATTCTTTGCATTAATAAGTAGCATATCCTGTTGATAAAAGACTTCTGATATGAATGAGACTTTCATGTTTCACGTCTCAGTTGAATTGCTTTGAATTAAATTCAAATCAAATTCTGCTTCCTGTGGTGTGTGGCCAATTCAAATTCACTGTTTGAATTAAATTAAATTCAGAAATTCCCAAATTGACCCCAACTCTGGTGTGCGTGGGGGTTCCGGTCTTCCCCAGTTCCAACCAGTTCCAGGACACAGCCTGCTCCACAACCCTACTAGGGTTATGGTCACATGAAACCCACACTTTGGCCCCACCTGCTCCACACAAATGAAATCACACACACACACACGCTGATGGGAGGGGTGGGACAGGACAGGGGGCTGGCCCGGGGGCACACGGTCCATCTCAGAGTGTGTGTGTGCGTGCGTCGGTGTGTGTGTGTGTGGTAAAGGTCTGAACACATGGAGTTGTTGGCCTCATCCAGCCAGCTGTCCTAATATGGGTGCATGGTAGTAGCCTCATAGTACTAGAAGGCCATGCTTTATGCCATGGCAATAAGTGAAGTGTTAGAGGCTGTTTGACTCACAGACGGTTAGGCTAATAGAGACAGTTTCTGTTTACCATCCAACGTTACGTTCGAGTGATGTGCGGGCATCCCAACATCAAAAAGCTCTGTAGCAGGATAGCTAAAGCTGATGTCGGGACGTTGACACAACTTAACAGGAAGTGAATGTTGACCATGAACACATGCAGGACTGGTGGCTATAGCACATTATTCTTCTGGCTTTATCTAACTCTATTGTTCATATTTTACCTTGACTTGCTAGCTTGCTAGGTAATCATGACATCTGCGATGCTGTAGACGATAACCATCTGATTCCGTGTTTGTTAACTTGTACGCGCTGAAGTTGCATGGGATCGTATCCACTGCTAGGTAAACAAAGAGGTTTCCGACGACTGTGCGTGCAACTTTTCATGAAGCGAAGGAAATGGGTCTATAGATGTGACATTACATCATCATTACATTGTCAAGTAAACACTTAAACAGTAGGCAAAGAATACCCACAATCAAACCATCTGCCTTGGTAAATACTTTGCCCAAGAATAACCGGCAAATGTGAAACAATGTTTTACTCAAATGTTTGATCATATTGTGTAACAAGGTTTCCTTTACAGTACCTGTGTCCAGCAATTCAGACCCTGACATGTCTCTGGACCAGAGGTCCTCTGCCAGATCATGGGAACTCATAGGGTAATGTTATTTTTTACAGGGATGGCAACAAAAACTGGCCAAACGGTACAAACCTCTCCATCCTGTGCCAAGAACTCAGTGGGCCGCTGTTTAACTTCACTGCAGAGCAGAGGAGGATGGTGGGAGTAGCTATAGGAGGACAGGGTCACTGTAATGGCTGGAATGGAATAAATGGAACAGAGTCAAACATGTGGTTTCAATATGTTCCCTGTGTTTGATACCGTTCCATTCCAGTCATTGCAATGAGCCTGTCCTCCTATAGCTCCTCCCACCAGCCTCTTCTGCTGCAGAGTCAGGCTGGACTGAAGTTAGGCTAAATCAGGGTAATAGTGACTAACAGGGTTTGGTCAGGGGTGTGTTTCTCCCCTGTGTGTGGTTGTTTGTTTGCCTAGCATGGTCGCAGTGGTGTGAAACAAAGGATATTGTCCCATCTAGTCAGTTATTCTCTCTATAGAGAGAGGATAGAGCAAAGCAGAGATAGAAAGAGAAAGGGGGAGAAGCACAGAACAGGGACCCTTGCCGTCTCAGCTGATGCCTGCTGGATAAAATAACGTGCATCATATCAAACCAGCCGCAGCGACAGACTTTTCCCCTCACTGCTGCTCCTCTGGGTCGACTCAGGGCCTCTCCCTACTAAATCAATGGGCCCACAGTCCCGGGACTAACGCTGGGCATAAAGGTCTTTGTACAGGAGCCTTACAGAGTCAACACGGGTCTACCTCCCTCGCTGACAAGGGCAGTCAGATCATCAGGGACACCACGGAAGACATTGCATCTCATTTAGAAAAGTGACTGGGAGTAATCATTTCCACAAACTCCACTAACTCAGTTAGACCGTGGGAGTCTGGGAGAGGACGGACTGGATCATGACTGAGGCCATGCAGATGGTAACAATGTAAAGAGGTGGCCATGTTCTGATGAGGATGTAAGCATACCACTTCCATAAATGCTTTGCTGCAATATTCATTCACTGAGTCGAGAGAGAGAGAGAGAGAGAGAGAGAGAGAGAGAGAGAGAGAGAGAGAGAGAGAGAGAGAGAGAGAGAGAGAGAGAGAGAGAGAGAGAGAGAGAGAGAGAGAGAGAGAGAGAGAGAGAGAGAGAGAGAGAGAGAGAGAGAGAGAGAGAGAGAGAGAGAGAGAGAGAGAGAGAGAGAGAGAGAGAGAGAGAGAGAGAGAGAGAGAGAGAGAGAGAGAGAGAGAGAGAGAGAGAGAGAGAGAGAGAGAGAGAGAGAGAGAGAGAGAGAGAGAGAGAGAGAGAGAGAGAGAGAGAGAAAGAGAGAGAGAGAGAGAGAGACTCCCCCTCCAGTCATCACCATTGTGTCAATACTTACCCAGAGGGTCTGCCTTGCCATCCCTATCTGGCACAGTGAACACGCCCACCACCTTATGGCCCTGCTTCCGTAGGTTGGTGTACACCTCCTGTCCAAACAGGCTCTGGCCAATCAGAGCCAGTCTCAGCTTATTTTGGTAATAATTCTGGAGGAAACAGGAGAGAAGAAGGAGCATGTGAGTTAGAGTGGTAAAAACTATTTCTCACACACAACAAGAATAGCCTACACTGTACTGGTGCGTTTTAAGATCAAAACATAGTTTTTCCCCATATCCCTCAGGCTTTGAACCAATATGACCAAATACTGATGGAGACAAACACCAACTTTCAATTGGACCATACCCATGTCCAATATTCAACTTCACTTCTAACATCCCTCGTGTTGAGTATACATAGACATTTTGTAACGTTGAAAAGCGTTTATGCTACTCTTTCCCTCTCTGCTACTCTTTCCCTCTCCACTGCCAAGTTTTTTTTTGTTTCTGGCAGCCAGACTCGCCCAATGGGCAATAAATCTTGGTCCTCTGGGAGAGAGAGTGGTCTGAAATTCTATTGGCTACAGAGAGCACAACCCCCTCCTCCAACTAGAATGAATGCTCAAGTAAGTTCAAACGACTACTCCAGTCAGTGTGTCTGTCTGGAAGTTCATGTGAAAACGGAAAGTTTCAAGTTTCCTATGCCGAAATAGACTAGGAATAAAGTAAATCTATAGAGGTTCATGTGTAATAACAACATAATACATGTTATGACAATGTGTTATTCAATTGTTATAGCCTAATGTAAACAGCCCCCGTGAAGGCTTACATACATTCAGACAGGCAGGGTAGGCTATACTTTTCCAACACTGAGTGACTACCTATCTAAAACGGCCATGATAAGATATACATTTCTGGCGTTACATTGTAACCATCTACAGTAGCAGTTTGGTAGGGGCCGGTGGTGTTTATACAACACCTACAAAACCATATCGTAGCAGTCCATTTTCCTTGCTAATATCCTGACAGTAACTTTCATGTCAGTCGAATTATAGGCAGGTCGTTGCGGGTGTGTTGCTAAACCGCTCTGCTCAGCTGTCTGGTCTCTCTCGTTCAGCTGACGCAACTCCCCATGAACCGTACAGTGGAAGTAATTCGTGCAGCGATGGAGAAGCGTGCATAACGTGGCAATTGACAAAGACATGCCTTTCTTTGTATGGTTGTTAGAATACAAATACATAGTACATAATATGCATTCGGCTTTATAGTAATAACTGTAACAATGCTGCATATCAGGTATCAAATAAGATAAATGTCAAGCATGCATCATATTTGGATTAGATTGTAGGCTACTGTGAGTGTGTCCTGTGCACACCCAGGCATTGACAGATCTGAGACCGAGTCATTCATTGATTGTAACATATGAAGATGACTCAATTCTAACCTGATAGATATTCATGCACCAGAACAACAATGACAACATCGTGTGAATCAGCTGGCAAGCAATTAGGATTCACCATAGTGACAAAGGGGAAGGCAGGGGGGGGACACAGAGGATATAGCGGATGCAACATAAACAATGTTACTTACAGAGCTGGTAGAGAATTTCCTAATGATTCGGTTCACTGTCCACAACATGATGGCTGTATTAATTTACACAAATTAAAATACGACAGAATTAGTCCAACGTGGTCTGGGGACTTGTGGAAGCACCTGATGACACACACACCTGCCTCGGAATGACAGTGGTTCGAGCCAGCCACAGCCAGCTTATACCCGAGAACCGGCGTGTGCGCGAGGTACTGTCTACGTGCGCGCTCACGCATCCCACTACTTACTCCAACGAGGCACGCATGTATTTGACATTTCGGTGCGTTTGACAGCAAGTCTTTCACATTTTTATCTGTTACCAAGGGTAAACGATTAAAAAAAATGTCCTGGTGTTGTAGTAAGAATTGCTGTTCAACATTAATTATGCGTGCTACCAGTGCAATATAGTTGTCCGTTTATTAAAAGACCACGAAACCGGCTCGGACACGAGGACGCAATGATCGACATTCATGAAAAAAAACACGCGTTAGGTTCATCTTGGGCATTTTATACAAAGGTGTCTGTATTAGTTTATTTCAATGTTTATTAAAATAATAAAACCACACACATCAGTATCAGACCATATGTAACTGTGATTGTTTAGTCATTAATTTAATTTCATCCATTCACTACAGGCCCAGGTTTGGACAGCTTTTCCATCTCAGGAAAACCAACAATGTGTAAACACATTTTGACCTCTGCTGAACTCCCTGATGGAAAACTATAGCAGGGCAGTTCTCTCTAGATAGTAGTGGAAGGAACAAGGTGCTTTAAACACTCTACAGTTATGCCCTCTCCTGTGTGGAAATGGTTTAACATGAAGAATTATGCATTTGTATTGTTTATGAGTGAGGACAATTGTATCTGTATCAAAGTGATTTGTTGTTCTGTAATTCAGATTCAAGTTTCTGTAAAGCAGAATCAATCATAAGTCTCCATTTCAACATACAGTATATTCTGTCTTCCATTATAGGCAGACTCAGTTGGTTCAATGTTCAACTGTTAGAACGCACCAGTACTCTACTCTCTGTGTTGCCTAGCTATATCAGCGAGAACACACCTGCTGCTGTGACTCTCATAATGAATTAACTCTGATCAAACATTCTTCTACCCCCGTCCACACTGAACTGCCTGGCACAGGTTTCCCCATGCCAATGTCAACTGGGTTACTTCTCAGTATGAAGAGGTGGGCACACACACACACACCCACTGACCCACACAAAAAAATTCTACCGATATCACTGTGGTCATTTGAACCCTAGCGCCCCGTATAAGCCATCTGATTTCCTATGGGATACTGTATTACTGATTTGTGTTCATGTCATAGTCATGACAACAGTGTACTTACTGCCTGTTACCACATTTGGAAATAATCTTAGTACCTAAATTGAATATGTTGTCTTGTTTGCCTACAATGTATCCTCGTGTCAAAGTTTAAAAAGTCATGAGGGAAATATAAGGCACTGTATCACCCATGCTCCACATGATAAAGAGCAATGTATCAGTGGGGAAATTATTTTTTTGAAATTAAACTGTCACAACAGAACAGTGTTTGGAAGGACAAATTAAAGAATGCATGCGACAATATATTTCCATCGTTACATTTTAAACTTGGACACGAGGCTACATTGTAGGCACAGATCAGTGAGTCAGTCTCCCCTACTATTTACTAAAAGTAGAATTGGAAGATCCCCCCCCTGCTGCCTCCTGTTGAGGGCTGAAGGGATCCGTGTCAACAACAAGCAATAAAGAAGCCAAGGCTGGCGAAGGAAGGAGGCGGAGGAGGGAAGAAAACACACACTACACACAGACGCAAATAAAATATAGATAGAGGTGAGCTTTGAAGGGTCTATTACACAGGGGGGTGGGTGTGCTGTGAGGGAGCGATATTGCTGGGATCAGTGTCACAACTCCACGCCACTGGAGAGGGTCTGGAGGGTTGCCAGCTGCTGTTTACAAGGCTACAAGCCCCACAGCACAGTGTTCACATGCGTTTGATACTGGTCTGCTGATGCTTGATAGGGACAAAATCCACCTCCAAATGAAAACTAAACCACCAGGCTTTCTCTGAGACAGAATGGATGAACACAGTTCAACAGAGTTCAGTAGAGAGAGAGACAGAGATGCTGAGTCAGGTTGTTTGGCTGGCAGATTCACACAACTGGTACAGTAGAGAGGTTGATGTCAGTACATGGTTACTGTACTAGGCTGTCTGTGTAGCACACCAGGGCCCGTATCCACAAAGCCTCTCAGAGTAGGTGCTGGGCTTGTATCCACAAAGCCTCTCAGAGTAGGAGTGCTTATTTAGGATCTGTCCATATAATATTATTCATTATGATCTAAAAGGCAAAACTGATCCAAGAACAGCACTCCTGCTCCGAGACGCTTTGTGGATACATTCCTTGCTGAGTCAACAGCTGTTCTGCGCTCTTAGATCGACTTATCACGGCTCTTCAATGTGTCGTTTCTCACTGTAAATAGGAATTCAATGAGCAGTTGACTTGTCTGTAAAAACTAGATGGATTACCATGAGATTATAGTTGATATGTTATAAATACAATGTAAATAAAATGTTGACAATGCAGTGAAGTTCACTAGTTGCAATTGCACATGCTTTGGATATCTGCATGCTACAGTTAAGTGTAGACAGTTGGTGCACTCCCAAGCCATTGAATATATCAGGAGTTGACTTATATACCAATAGTGTGACTATTAATAACTGCAGGCTGATAAAACAGGCTACAGTGAGACCTGTACGTGACACACCTGTGGTGTGTTGTAACTGCTGTCGTTAATGCAGGTCTGAGGGTGTTTCAGATAAACTTTGGATCTGAATAAATCATTGCAAATGTGTGTGTGTCTATGAGAAACCACAAAAAAAGATGAAGGGGAAAAAAGTGATTTATTGTGTAACTTAGACAACATTAAAAAGAGGACTAACAATAAGAGCAGTGGTGGAGTGTCACACTTGGGGTTCCCACCTCAGATTCACAGGGGCTGCTGTGGAGAGGGGGAGTCAACTCTCAATTCTCCACGTCAAACAGCAGAACCGACAAATCAGTTGGAAAGAGTTCTAATAGGGTCAAATTAATCTAGAACCAAAACCAATAGTCACTTCCCTATGGATAGGGCAGGCAGCAGTCTTGGAAGGCAGGGGAGATAAACCCAAATCTCTTTGTCTGGCCAGAAACGTAATTGGTTGGTGGAAAATTAACACAGCAAACAGTGGGTGATATCATTGGTTAATATCAAAAAGGGCGGCGGGGCACTCCTCCAGAACCGTGCATTCTGGTAGGCTCCCACAGCTAGTGTTACACTCAACGGATAACAAGTGACAATGCTCTTCTCCCTTTCCCATCGTGCTCTCTGCTGCTGGACCCGGGCGGCAGGGTGATGACATCACAGGAAGCGGATTCCTGCTCCAAACTGGACGCCGTCGCATATCCTGAGGCAGGGAAGGAAAAAGAGGGAAGATGAGCCACAGAAAAGTTTTGAGACCTATATGTTCCGCACCATGTGTCTGTGTATACAGTGCCTTGCGAAAGTATTCGGCCCCCTTGAACTTTGCGACCTTTTGCCACATTTCAGGCTTCAAACATAAAGATATAAAACTGTATTTTTTTGTGAAGAATCAACAACAAGTGGGACACAATCATGAAGTGGAACGACATTTATTGGATATTTCAAACTTTTTTAACAAATCAAAAACTGAAAAATTGGGCGTGCAAAATTATTCAGCCCCCTTAAGTTAATACTTTGTAGCGCCACCTTTTGCTGCGATTACTGCTGTAAGTCGCTTGGGGTATGTCTCTATTAGTTTTGCACATCGAGAGACTGACATTTTTTCCCATTCCTCCTTGCAAAACAGCTCGAGCTCAGTGAGGTTGGATGGAGAGCATTTGTGAACAGCAGTTTTCAGTTCTTTCCACAGATTCTCGATTGGATTCAGGTCTGGACTTTGACTTGGCCATTCTAACACCTGGATATGTTAATTTTTGAACCATTCCATTGTAGATTTCGCTTTATGTTTTGGATCATTGTCTTGTTGGAAGACAAATCTCCGTCCCAGTCTCAGGTCTTTTGCAGACTCCATCAGGGTTTCTTCCAGAATGGTCCTGTATTTGGCTCCATCCATCTTCCCATAAATTTTAACCATCTTCCCTGTCCCTGCTGAAGAAAAGCAGGCCCAAACCATGATGCTGCCACCACCATGTTTGACAGTGGGGATGGTGTGTTCAGCTGTGTTGCTTTTACGCCAAACATAACTTTTGCATTGTTGCCAAAAAGTTCAATTTTGGTTTCATCTGACCAGAGCACCTTCTTCCACATGTTTGGTGTGTCTCCCAGGTGGCTTGTGGCAAACTTTAAACGACACTTTTTATGGATATCTTTAAGAAATGGCTTTCTTCTTGCCACTCTTCCATAAAGGCCAGATTTGTGCAATATATGACTGATTGTTGTCCTATGGACAGAGTCTCCCACCTCAGCTGTAGATCTCTGCAGTTCATCCAGAGTGATCATGGGCCTCTTGGCTGCATCTCTGATCAGTCTTCTCCTTGTATGAGCTGAAAGTTTAGAGGGACGGCCAGGTCTTGGTAGATTTGCAGTGGTCTGATACTCCTTCCATTTCAATATTATCGCTTGCGCAGTGCTCCTTGGGATGTTTAAAGCTTGGGAAATATTTTTGTATCCAAATCCGGCTTTAAACTTCTTCACAACAGTATCTCGGACCTGCCTGGTGTGTTCCTTGTTCTTCATGATGCTCTCTGCGCTTTTAACGGACCTCTGAGACTATCACAGTGCAGGTGCATTTATACGAAGACTTGATTACACACAGGTGGATTGTATTTATCATCATTAGTCATTTAGGTCAACATTGGGTCATTCAGAGATCCTCACTGAACTTCTGGAGAGAGTTTGCTGCACTGAAAGTAAAGGGGCTGAATAATTTTGAACGCCCAATTTTTCAGTTTTTGATTTGTTAAAAAAGTTTGAAATATCCAATAAATGTCGTTCCACTTCATGATTGTGTCCCACTTGTTGTTGATTCTTCACAAAAAAATACAGTTTTATATCTTTATGTTTGAAGCCTGAAATGTGGCAAAAGGTTGCAAAGTTCAAGGGGGCCGAATACTTTCGCAAGGCACTGTACCTAGGTGTTATGGCTTGTGTGTCTGTTTATTTACAGCACATATGAGCTGTATGGCATTGCAGCAATAACACCTCTCATCTCTTGTTCTATCATCTCTGCAGTGGTGGAAAAAGTACCCAATTGTCATACTTGAGTAAAAGTAAAGATACCTTAATAGAAAATTACTTAAGTAAAAGTGAGTCACCCAATAAAATACTACTTGAGTAAAATAAGTATTTGGTTTTAAATATATTTAAGTATCAAAGTAAATGTACAAGTATAAATCATTTAAAATTCCTTATATTAAGCAAACCAGATAAAAGTACCATTTTCATGTTTTATTTACGGATAGCCAGGGGCACACTCCAACATCATTTACAAATGAAGCATTTGTGTTTAGTGAGTCCGCCAGATAAGAGGCAGTAGGGATAATCAGCGATGTTCTCGAGTGTGTGAATTGGATCATTTTCCTGTCCTGCTAAGCATTCAAAATGTAACAAGTACTTTTGGGTGTCAGGGAAAATCTATGGAGAAGAAAGTATATCATTTTCTTCAGGAATGTAGTGAAGTAAAAGTTGTCAAAAATATAAATAGTACAGTAAAGTACTTACAGAAAAATACTTCAGTAGTTTTTTGGGGTAAGTACTTTACACCACTGCATCTCTGGGAGTGTATCTGCTCTTACGCTTTTTTTTCCTTTCTAGAGGGGCTATATAAAAGCCCCAGCCTACTGGAGTCTGACCTGCTCCTCCAAATGTGTGTGTGTTGTACCTGTCTCCACTCTGAACCCCCATGGGAATGCAGTAGTTGAGCTCCAGCCTGGCGATGTTCGCGAGACGCAACACGATGCCTGCTCCATACGACCAGCGGATACACTCCGCCAGCCTCTGTAGGTGTGCTCTTGGACCCTCTCCTGTTGACAGGAAACACTTACACGTAAGAAGAGGCAGAATGCACATCGATGCACAAACAGACAATTTCATATTTATTTGCAGTATGTACCATATGTAACTCATTAGTTAATAGGGGCAATGAAAAACAGAACATGGACTAATATGAGGTTCAAGGTTCCCACCGTAGTTGAGGTTGCACAGGTTCCCAGCGTTGAGGAAGAAGTGTGTCCTGAAGAGGTCTCCGAAGCCGGCCCGGCCCGGACGGAAGGGTAGAGGAGTGTACAGGTGGAGCCCGCCTGCCCAGTACGCCTCTCCTCCCAGGTAGTCACCTGCAGCAACACAGGTAATACCTTACGTTTCATCATCAGGACTCTGGGCAACTGACCCAACCCTGTGCACCACACATGCCCGTTCAAATAAACAGAGAGCGCGTGACCTCACCCTCGCTCTGTGGGCCGATGCTGTACATTCCAAATCCTCGCACACTGGTGGGACCGCCCAGATAGAACCTGGACAATACAGAAATATGTCAATGACATATAATAACGGCCAAATGTCAGTCACAGACCACAGGTGCTCACAACATCCCCTAAACACTGGAGGATAAATACTTCACAGAATGAGTTCTCAATGGCGCCACCTAGCGATTTCTATCAAATCCATGTGACATGAATCTGATGGGAGTGGTCCTACCTGTCAGCGATGGAGGACGGTCTGCCTCCGATGGGGAGGAGACACCCACCCCAGAGGGAGACGGAGAGGACCTGAAAGAGACCACCAGGGCCATGTTATATGACATGTTGAACACTCAGGTACCCATAATTCACTTCCTATTTGTCCTGGGTATTTCCCCCCAGGTTAGGGACTGAGTAGTGTTCCCTTACCGAGTCCCAGACCAGCCGTCTGTTGACCTGCAGCTCAAAGTCCTCCTTCAGGAAGCTGGCGTCTCCGCCTGTATAGCCAGCCAGCTCCTACAGAGGGCAAGACAACCTCAGCATGGCCACTTCATATAGATCTACAGTGGTGTATTATGCAGAGGAAGTCACATACACAAACATACCTGGTTGATCCTCAGTAAGGCACCTTTCTTGGGGAAGATGGCAGAGTTCCTGGTGTCAATGGACATGGTGTGCTGCAAGACAACTACCGTCAGTAGATTGACTCAGATTCTTGCTATTTTGAGAGTTAAGATCATTAAGGGTTTATATTATTAGATAAAAGGGAACTGAGAGACAAAGGGCTTTGTACCGAGAGGGCAGACTTGAGGGTGTGCCCGCTCTCTTCTCGCACGGCAAAGGAGGCACTGCGTGCCAGACAGCCCAGCTCCCTCCACACACCCTCCCACTTCAGAGTGTGGTTGGTCCTCCATAGAGGAAACTATAGGAGAGAGAGAGAGGGAGAGTGAGAAATGTATCCCTGTGGAAATTCAAAGGCAGATAAAATGAAAAAGAAACAACAACAAATGTGACACACACAGACCCACAAACACATACAGTAGGAGTCCTCTTACATTGAGCTCAGTGGAGACTCCTCTGTCTGTCTCTTTGAGGGAGCTCCATGGAAACTGGCCTGTGACTTTGTACAGGTTTAGAGCGAGGCTGCAACAAGACATGTCAGGGCCGTGATCCATACAGTGCTCTTCTCATTACTGAACTATGTTCTACATAAAGGTTATAAATACATTACCACGGCAACATAACATACTGTCAATATGACCACTGATGGAAACAATCACAACTTGAACCAAAATAGCACTTGCCGTGTAATGGCTGCCATGTTTTTTTGTTGTAATTTCCACTGCTTTTTTCTCCCCAATTTCGTGATTACGATCTTGCCTCATCGCTGCAACTCCCTAATGGGCTCGGGAGAGACGAAGGTCGACTTTCGTGTCTTCCGAAACATGACCCGCCAACACCAGCTCGTTTAACCCGGAAGCCAGCTGCACCAATATGTTGGAGGAAACACTGTTCAACTGACGACCGGTCAGCCTGCAGGCCCCCGGCAAGCCACAAGGAGTCGCTAGAGCGGGCTGAGGCAAGGAAAGCCCCACCGGCCAAACCCTCCCCTAACCCAGATGGCGCTGGGCCAATTGTGCCCCGCCCTATGGGACTCTCAGTCACGGCCGGTTATGACACAGCCTGGGATCAAACACCAGGCAGTAGTGACGCCGCAACACTGCGATGCAGTGCCTTAGACCGCTGCGCCACTTGGGAGGCCTGCAAGTGCTATTTCAATGTCCTATTGACACAGAAAGCAAGGACAGAGGTGTTCCCTGTTCGTACTTGCGTTCGAAGTTGCCTGGCTGGGGCTTGAAGAAGGACAGGCCGTAGGAAGTCTCCTTAGTCCCGTAGGAAAACTGGAAGGTTAACTTCTCCGCACGGCCAAACACGTTAGGAAGCTTCACACCCAACACCTGGAAGACAGAGACAACGTTACTCCCAGGTCAGGGTCACACACCTGTTCTACCTGTCTGTGAAGGTACATTAACACACTATGCACCCATTTGGAAGTGTTTGCAGTGAAAATGAGGCAGGAAAGCTTAGGAATGTCAGCCCTGGGTCATTGTGACAGGGGTTTCAATGAACAACAATTGTGTGATGCTTTGTTATAGCGCTCCTGTAAGTGTGTGTGAGAGATAGTGGTGTTTGTATTCTCTCACCATGCTGCCTTCGTTGTTGCCGACCATGGTGTTGTAGCTGCCCGTCAGCCTCTTCATCTCTGTCACCTCGAACGTCACGTCCAGACCATTGGGCAACGCATCCGCACCTGGGAGGGATAGACCAAAACAGACAGAGGGCTCCTCTCCAGTGACGCAAATATATTTTTACTGGTTATCCTTTCATATTGGCAACGTCTCATGATTGAGATGGGTTGTGATATTGTTTCAGACACACACATACACAGCTGTTTAAGGGCGCACACTGTACCATCTGATGTATCTATGACAACCTCCACCTCTTTGAAAATGCCCAGACGCAGCAGTTTCTGTCTGGCAATATGAGACTTCTTCATGACCTGTCAAAGACCCAACAAACAGCTTTTAGCACAGATGTTTCCCCTTAAACTAGGGAACATTTCAGAATGTGTGTGTAGGTTATGTGTGCATGTTTGAGTATGTGGAGTCCAGAGTGCTCATACTTACATCAATAAGGTTTTTAGCATGGAAGACCTCAGAGATTTCATAGCCCAGCAGATCCTCTTTGGTTCTTCCCAAGCCCTCAATGTTGACATGTTGGACAACAACCTGCAATGAATGGACAGATTCTCAGCATCCATTCCAACTAGGTGGTCAATGATGTACTCAGCTCCCTTTGCTAAGAAGATGGCGAACAACTTGGATAAGAGATGCTTACGTCTTTGTTTTCCAGGACCTCCTGTTTAGTCTCTTGTTCTGCCTCCTGCACCTCAATCATGTCGTCGGGATGAACGCCCATGTCACGCCCGTGCATCGGGAGAGGGTCCATACTCTGAACAGGGTCGAGAAAGTAGAAAAATGATCTGAAGATATGACCATGCGTAGCTATCTAACTAGCTTCGTTCTGTCAAGGTGGTACATTTTCTAACACGCTGACAGACCAGACACAATCCATATTGCATAACATTACATTACATAAAATATAGTAAAATAACCATCTGCCTCATGTCATACAACTCTTTGCCATTAATGTCATTTCTGTATCTTGTCTACGGCCTATGAGTTCGTCCATAGTAACTAACGTTACACCGCCATACAATACACAGAACGGGGAGGTCATGCAGAATTTCATCCCCACTTCTCGTGGTTGTAAGAAATTAAGATTTACCCTGGCGTGGACAGTCCCCATGGTGACGTCTTTCTCTTGAAAAATATCCTTTTTGATAAGTAAATGTTTTTTAACAGGGCGATTTAGAGAAGAAAGTCACTACTACCAATGGCTAGATTTTCCAGGTCCTAACTCCCTTCAAGGGAGACGCCATGACACTTTGGGAAGCCTGCTCTGCGCACAGTGATTGGTCAAACATGTGCCTTTGTCACTGATAGGTGGGCGGGACAAAACCAGCGCACTGTGTAGTGTGTGTCAGGACCAGCAGACGGCAGTATCTCTACACTCAAACTTCAGCCCTGTGTGAAGTTCCTGCTTTGACTGTGGCAAGTCTGCATTATATTTAGAGATAATGTTGGTCCCTTCAGATGTATGCTTCTTATGACTTCGTTTATTTCAAAGTATTTCCATTGCATTGTAAAGAATGACAAGAATAGACCACAACCAACTAAGAAGTGCCCAGAACTGCCCATTTGGCTACGAATGTAGCCTATTGAAATAAGCGCCTGCGGGACAATTAATCTGAAAAACATAAAAACATAGGTATACCTGAGCTCTTTTTTCTCAATATTATTCACCACGATTGTAACTTGAATATGTATAACCTTATTTATAGGCCTACATCATCATGATTCATGAGTTCCATTATAGGCAATTGAGACCTCTGGTGACAATTTGGCCCCGCGCTGGTGAGAAATATCTGAAAACATTTATTGATCAAGTTTGATGATTTTCTGTGTTGGTCACGGTCTCAGGCAGTGAGTAATCAATTGAACCAAAGCAACCAATTTCCCTCTCTCTCTCTCTCTCTCTCTCCCTCTACACCTCCAATCCGCTCTTCAAATGCGTGCAAGCCAATCAGAGAGCGGCTCCGCTGGTCTCGCTGTCCTCTTCTACTGCCTCTGCCAGTACCAAAACGGTTCTCTTATCAAAGAAACACACAACCAAACAACTGCATTCAATCACCGCCTTTTACCATGGGAAGTGCTTGTTTTTCCTGGGAAGTATGTTTGTTTTTCGTCCTCATTAATACTTGTGAGGTGATGGGGGATGTTGGACTCGCAGGTAAGGAGCTCTCATTCTATCCCTTTCTGTCTTATATCATTTTGACACATATTTTTTTAAGATAGTGCTGTCTATTTTCCCTGTTCATGTTTTATTGAAAAGTTAAAACCAGCGCATGACAGCGTAGAATAGGTGAAGCGTAGTGGATTTCTTTAATGCCTAGGCTAACGTAGATTATATTCATTTTAATTGAAGAGTATTTGTGGACTGAGATAACAGTTGAGACAGTTGAGAGAACATGTTCCTTTGAGAAACACTTGGTTGAGGATGGATCATTTGGGCTAGCAACATTTGAACAGTATGGAAAGGAGAAGTAGCTAAACACCGATATTGCACGAAAAACATTGAACGAAATATATCAATTTGATGCCAAATCTAGCAATTATAAAAGGCTTTGAATGGGTGATGTGATATGCGCGCGAAATAACTCAGGCTGCAAACACGTTTACATTTGGCCTTGCAGAGCTGAACCATATTTACTCATTTTGGACTGACAATAAAAATAGGGCGTGTTAGTCCAGTTTGCATTGACAATATTACTCTAAACACTATTTGAAGTTGATTATTTGTTTCGCCATATTCAATTGCCATTTCTGAATGTAAAAAAAAAGTCTACAAGAAATTAGGTCCATCGACTGAGATCTGATCTACCTGCATGTTTTACCAGTCGTAGATCAATCTGCGAGGTAGGTCCAGGACTGGTTAATGTGCGAATACAAATATGTATGACTAAGCATCTTTTCACCCATCTGCTTGAACGAATCCCTTCTATGAGCTGATACATAGCATATTTTCCGGATCAGTTGCCTGCCCAGTGGTGTCCATGTGG
Source organism: Oncorhynchus mykiss (assembly GCF_057628025.1). Taxonomy (NCBI): domain Eukaryota; kingdom Metazoa; phylum Chordata; class Actinopteri; order Salmoniformes; family Salmonidae; genus Oncorhynchus; species Oncorhynchus mykiss. The sequence goes on from NC_143036.1 coordinate 56,968,436, forward strand.
ACATGGGTTGGGAAGGTGGCCTTCACGGTCCCTGGAGGAGTCTGTCCCAACCTGTTTATCGACGACCTTTCAGCGGAAAGCGGCGCGCCTTGTCTCCCTCCAACTATGGATTGGCGAGAAGTCAATATTGGGACGGCCACTGAAGCACGGGAGAGGGCTTTATTTTACATTAGTCAACGGTATTTCATAATAATAGTCCCATGGTGAACCTGCAATAACAGTTTCCTGTCTTACATATATATATCTATTCACTGTCAACAACTCAGTGAGAACCGGCAGTTGAACTATCTAGTCCAGGTTTTACAGGCTATATTCCGCTGCCTACTCCTATCACTTTATTTTTCATTTCTACTGGCGCTCACATGGGAGAAAATAAATCAGTCATCCGCTTGATAAAAAATATTTATTGTGATGACATTTATTGTTTATTTATTGCATTTTGTTGAGCTGGGCGGGGGTCAGGCAGCAGGGCTTAACCCCGCAGAGAAATAAACGCTGGATTTACGGCTCCCAATATGGGCTATTCATGAGGGGCAAGACAGGAGACAGGGTAGCTGCTTCTCAGCTCAAGATAGATACATCGCTAGAGAGAGGAAGAGAACAGAAGTTTGGAGAGGTTCAACTTTCTCTCTTACACTTGTGGTCTTTCTTTCTCTCTCTCTCTCTCTCTCTCTCTCTCTCTCTCTCTCTCTCTCTCTCTCTTGCTCTCTTTCGCTGTCTGTCTGTGTGAATTAAGGCCCCTGGATTCATCCCCAGATGTGACTCTCTAACAATGACTTGATCAATAGGGTTCCCTATAGCCACTCAGTATTCCAGAGGCATCCACTAAGCCCTGATACACTAGTGTACCTCTCGGCTATTGGTATTTGATTAATGTAAATGATTATTGGTTTTGGCCTCTTTAGTGTTACCGGTATCTTTTATAGAGTTTTATAGAGTTAAGAAACCTCACCCTCCATCCACTATGTCCCTCCCTGACAGTTTTATATGTCTTATATGAGGAGTTCTACATTTTGGACGTTTGCCATCATAAAATAAATATTTCCAGCCTGTATATATCTGGACGGAGCTGCATTTGGCCAAGAGGACTGGGCTTTCCCTGAGAGAGCGGGATTAAAACATTCGATTGAGGTTGTACAAAACCCATTCACCTCTCACCAAAATCATCGCTATTTTGTAGACTTAGTCTTATTGATGAGTCCTTGGAGACCAGTGGTTTACAGTTGTCCCTTGTGTCATTTCTCTAGATGCCGATGAGTGCTCTGAAGGCACGGATGACTGTCACATTGATGCTCTCTGCCAGAATACCCCCAAATCCTTCAACTGCATCTGCAAGCCGGGATACAAGGGAGACGGCAAGCAGTGTGAAGGTGAGTTTAACTCCATTGTCTTATTATGGCTTCAATGTGATATTACTTAATTCACCCCCCCCCCCCCCCCTCCCTCCGGCCACTCCGATCCAAATCATCATCCTCAATCACCCCACACCCCTGTCCTCTCCGCACTTCATTCCGCCCGCCCCCTATTGCGCTCTGACAGGCTCAGCAGTAATGGCAGGTTTTACAGCTGTTTCACAGGAACCCCCTGTTTCTCTCCCCTCTTCTCCCCCTTCCCGACTCCAGCCCCCCTGCCAGCTCTCCTAATTAACTGGTAGGAAGTGGACTGAGGGAAGGTGTGAGGGTGAGAGGGGGCAGCACCTGGCTGTGCGTTCACACCTCCACTCATTTCTGCCTCAAAGCACACCACAGCTGGAGCTAGAGCTAGCTTAGCGCACAGCACACACTCCCTCCCAACGCTAGCCTGTCTAGCCGTACAAATGCAATCGAAACACATCTACGCACGCACACTCGCAAATGCCAGTTCAGCTTATAGGCTACCACGGCAAATAACGTGGTAACGATACATCAGTCATACTGGCCCCTAGAGCTAGCCAGGATAGGAGAGCAAGAGAGGATTGTAGTGATGACGGGCCTTTTTCTATAGGGGTTTTCACTGCCTCTATGTTCAGGCCTTTTCAAGTGTCTCCTGTTTGTTTAAGTATTTGTGTGTATGTCAGTGAGTTATATCCAACACTTTCTCCTGTTTGCTCAGCTGTGTACCAGTCTCCCCCGCCAGAAACACACACACACACACACACACACACACACACACACACACACACACAGAGTGAGCAGGTGTTATGTCTGAGGAACTCACCTGGATATTGCCCATTCAGAGACTCTGTACCTCTCATTTGGTCAACCTGGGGAGAACACAATGACATGGACCTGTGTCATTGTTTGATTAGCTCACTTATCAAATGCCTCAGACTGTGTGAGTCGGTCTTCCTACATATGACTATATAATCACACACCTGGCTCGGAGAGAGGGAGTAAGGGAGATTGACTATTATTTCCACCATTTTGTGTCTGCTGATTCTGTTGAGTTCCATACAAATCCATATTAGCAGCAATCCGGTCTACTTGATATACTGTAGCTCTGTCTCCATTTGTTTTGCCCTGGTCTACTTGATATACTGTAGCTCTGTCTCCATTTGTTTTGCCCCGGTCTACTTGATATACTGTAGCTCTGTCTCCATTTGTTTTGCCCCGGTCTACTTGATATACTGTAGCTCTGTCTCCATTTGTTTTGCCCCGGTCTACTTGATATACTGTAGCTCTGTCTTCATTTGTTTTGCCCTGGTCTACTTGATATACTGTAGCTCTGTCTCCATTTGTTTTGCCCCGGTCTACTTGATATACTGTAGCTCTGTCTCCAATTGTTTTGCCCCGGTCTACTTGATATACTGTAGCTCTGTCTCCATTTGTTTTGCCCCGGTCTACTTGATATACTGTAGCTCTGTCTCCATTTGTTTTGCCCTGGTCTACTTGATATACTGTAGCTCTGTCTCCATTTGTTTTGCCCTGGTCTACTTGATATACTGTAGCTCTGTCTCCATTTGTTTTGCCCTGGTCTACTTGATATACTGTAGCTCTGTCTCCATTTGTTTTGCCCTGGTCTACTTGATATACTGTAGCTCTGTCTCCATTTGTTTTGCCCCGGTCTACTTGATATACTGTAGCTCTGTCTTCATTTGTTTTGCCCTGGTCTACTTGATATACTGTAGCTCCATTTGTTTTGCCCTGGTCTACTTGATATACTGTAGCTCTGTCTCCATTTGTTTTGCCCTGGTCTACTTGATATACTGTAGCTCTGTCTTCATTTGTTTTGCCCCGGTCTACTTCTCAAATGAAATCAAATCCAATTTTATTTGTCACATACACATGGTTAGCAGATGTTAATGCGAGTGTAGCGAAATGCTTGTGCTTCTAGTTCCAACAATGCAGTAATAACTAACGAGTAATCTAACCTAACAATTTCACAACAGCTACCTTATACACACAAGTGTAAAGGGATGAAGAATATGTACATAATGATATATGAATGAGTGATGGTACAGAACGGCATAGGCAAGATGCAGTAGATGGTATCGAGTATAGTATATACATATGAGATGAGTACTGTAGGGTACGTAAACATTATATTAAGTGGCATTGTTTAAAGTGGCTAGTGATACATGTATTACATAAAGATAGCAAGATGCAATAGGTGGTATAGAGTACAGTATACAGTGCCTTGCGAAAGTATTCGGCCCCCTTGAACTTTGCGACCTTTTGCCACATTTCAGGCTTCAAACATAAAGATATAAAACTGTATTTTTTTGTGAAGAATCAACAACAAGTGGGACACAATCATGAAGTGGAACAACATTTATTGGATATTTCAAACTTTTTTAACAAATCAAAAACTGAAAAATTGGGCGTGCAAAATTATTCAGCCCCTTTACTTTCAGTGCAGCAAACTCTCTCCAGAAGTTCAGTGAGGATCTCTGAATGATCCAATGTTGACCTAAATGACTAATGATGATAAATACAATCCACCTGTGTGTAATCAAGTCTCCGTATAAATGCACCTGCACTGTGATAGTCTCAGAGGTCCGTTAAAAGCGCAGAGAGCATCATGAAGAACAAGGAACACACCAGGCAGGTCCGAGATACTGTTGTGAAGAAGTTTAAAGCCGGATTTGGAGACAAAAATATTTCCCAAGCTTTAAACATCCCAAGGAGCACTGTGCAAGCGATAATATTGAAATGGAAGGAGTATCAGACCACTGCAAATCTACCAAGACCTGGCCGTCCCTCTAAACTTTCAGCTCATACAAGGAGAAGACTGATCAGAGATGCAGCCAAGAGGCCCATGATCACTCTGGATGAACTGCAGAGATCTACAGCTGAGGTGGGAGACTCTGTCCATAGGACAACAATCAGTCGTATATTGCACAAATCTGGCCTTTATGGAAGAGTGGCAAGATGAAAGCCATTTCTTAAAGATATCCATAAAAAGTGTTGTTTAAAGTTTGCCACAAGCCACCTGGGAGACACACCAAACATGTGGAAGAAGGTGCTCTGGTCAGATGAAACCAAAATTGAACTTTTTGGCAACAATGCAAAACGTTATGTTTGGCGTAAAAGCAACACAGCTGAACACACCATCCCCACTGTCAAACATGGTGGTGGCAGCATCATGGTTTGGGCCTGCTTTTCTTCAGCAGGGACAGGGAAGATGGTTAAAATTGATGGGAAGATGGATGGAGCCAAATACAGGACCATTATTGAAGAAAACCTGATGGAGTCTGCAAAAGACCTGAGACTGGGACGGAGATTTGTCTTCCAACAAGACAATGATCCAAAACATAAAGCAAAATCTACAATGGAATGGTTCAAAAATAAACATATCCAGGTGTTAGAATGGCCAAGTCAAAGTCCAGACCTGAATCCAATTGAGAATCTGTGGAAAGAACTGAAAACTGCTGTTCACAAATGCTCTCCATCCAACCTCACTGAGCTCGAGCTGTTTTGCAAGGAGGAATGGGAAAAAATGTCAGTCTCTCGATGTGCAAAACTGATAGAGACATACCCCAAGCGACTTACAGCTGTAATCGCAGCAAAAAGTGGCGCTACAAAGTATTAACTTAAGGGGGCCGAATAATTTTGCACGCCCAATTTTTCAGATTTTGATTTGTTAAAAAAGTTTGAAATATCCAATAAATGTCGTTCCACTTCATGATTGTGTCCCACTTGTTGTTGATTCTTCACAAAAAAATACAGTTTTATATCTTTATGTTTGAAGCCTGAAATGTGGCAAAAGGTCGCAAAGTTCAAGGGGGCCGAATACTTTCGCAAGGCACTGTATACCTATGAGATTAGTAATGTAGGGTATGTAAACATTATATTAAGTGGCATTGTTTAAAGTGGCTAGTGATACATTTTTTACATGTATGGCAGCAGCCATTCAATGTTAGTCGTGGTTGTTTAACAGTCTTATGGCCTTGAGATAGAAGCTGTTTTTCAGTCTCTCGGTCCCTGCTTTGATGCACCTGTACTGACCTCGCCTTCTGGATAATAGCGGGGTGAACAGGCAGTGGCTCGGGTGGTTGTTGTCCTTGATGATCTTTATGGCCTTCCTGTGACATCGGGTGGTGTGGGTGTCCTGGAGGGCAGGTAGTTTGCCCCGGGTGATGCGTTGTGCAGACCTCACTACCCTCTAGAGAGCCTTACGGTTGTGGGCGTAGCAGTTGCCGTACCAGGCGGCGATACAGCCCGACAGGATGCTCTCGATTGTGCATCTGTAAAAGTGTGTGAGTGCTTTTGGTGACAAGACAAATTTCTTCAGCCTCCTGAGGTTGAAGAAGCGCTGCTGCGCCTTCTTCACGATGCTGTCTGTGTGGGTGGATCAATTCAGTTTGTCTGTGATGTGTACGCCGAGGAACTTAAAACTTTCTACCCTCTCCACTACTGTCCCGTCGATGTGGATAGGGGGGTGCTCCCTCTGCTGTTTCCTGAAGTCCATGATCATCTCCTTTGTTTTGTTGACGTTGAGTGTGAGGTTATTTTCCTGACACCACACTCCGAGGACACTCACCTCCTCCCTGTAGGCCGTCTCGTCGTTGTTGGTAATCAAGCCTACTACTGTAGTGTCGTCTGCAAACTTGATGATTGAGTTGGAGGTGTGCATGGCCACGCAGTCGTGGGTGAACAGGGAGTACAGGAGAGGGCTCAGAACGCACCCTTGTGGGGCCCCAGTGTTGAGGATCAGCAGGGTGGAGATGTTGTTACCTACCCTCACCACCTGGGGGCGGCCAGTCAGGAAGTCCAGTACCCAGTTGCACAGGGCGGGGTCGAGACCCAGGGTTCGGAGGGTACTATGGTGTTAAATGCTGAGCTGTCGTCGATGAACAGCATTCTCACATACAGTGGAGAGAACAAGTATTTGATACACTGCCGATTTTGCAGGTTTTCCTACTTACAAAGCATGTAGAGGTCTGTCATTTTTATCATAGTTACACTTCAACTGTGAGAGACGGAATCTAAAAAAAAAACAGAAAATCACAAATCCAGAAAATCACATTGTATGATTTTTAAGTAATTCATTTGCATTTTATTGCATTACATAAGTATTTGATCACCTACCAACCAGTAAGAATTCCGTCTCTCACAGACCTGTTAGTTTTTCTTTAAGAAGCCCTCCTGTTCCCCACTCTTTCTAGGGAGTTTTTCCTAGCCACCGTGCTTCTACACCTGCATTGCTTGCTGTTTGGGGTTTTAGGCTGGGTTTCTGTACAGCACTTTGAGGTATCAGCTGATGTACGAAGGGCTATATAAATAAATTTGATTTGAATTTGATTTGATTACCTGTATTAACTGCACCTGTTTGAACTCGTTACCTGTATAAAAGACACCTGTCCACACACTCAATATAACAGACTTCAACCTCTCCACAATAGCCAAGACCAGAGAGCTGTGTAAGGACATCAGGGATAAAATTGTAGACCTGCACAAGGCTGGGATTGGCTACAGGACAATAGGCAAGCAGCTTGGTGAGAAGGCAACAGCTGTTGGCGCAATTATTAGAAAATGGAAGAAGTTCAAGATGACGGTCAATCACCCTCGGCCTGGGGCTGCATGCAAGATCTCACCTCGTGTTGCATCAATGATCATGAGGAAGGTGAGGGATCAGCCCAGAACTACACGGCAGGACCTGGTTAATGACCTGATGAGAGCTGGGACCACAGTCTCAAAGAAAACCATTAGTAACACACAACGCCGTCATGGATTAAATTCCTGCAGAGCACACAAGGTCCCCCTGCTCAAGCCATCGCATTCCCAGGCCCGTCTGAAGTTTGCCAATGACCATCTGGATGATCCAGAGGAGGAATGGGAGAAGGTCATGTGGTCTGATGAGACAAAAATAGAGCTTCTTGGTCTAAACTCCACTCGCCATGTTTGGAGGAAGAAGAAGGATGAGTACAACCCCAAGAACACCATCCCAACCTTGAAGCATGGAGGTGGAAACATCATTCTTTGGGGATGATTTTCTGCAAAGGGGACACGACGACTGCACCGTATTGAGGGGAGGATGGATGGGGCCATGTATCGTGAGATCTTGGCCAACAACCTCCTTCCCTCAGTAAGAGCATTGAAGATGGGTCGTGGCTTGGTCTTCCAGCATGACAACGACCCAAAACACACAGCCAGGGCAACTGGCAACTAAGGAGGGTCTCCGTAAGAAGCATCTCAAGGTCCTGGAGTGGCCTAGCCAGTCTCCAGACCTGAACCCAATAGATAATCTTTGGAGGGAGCTGAAAGTCTGTATTGCCCAGCGACAGCCCCGAAACCTGAATGATCTGGAGAAGGTCTGTATGGAGGAGTGGGCCAAAATCCCTGCTGCAGTGTGTGCAAACCTGGTCAAGAACTACAGGAAACATATGATCTCTGTAATTGCAAACAAAGGTTTCTGTACCATATATTAAGTTCTGCTTTTTTGATGTATCAAATACTTATGTCATGCAATAAAATGCAAATTAATTAATCATACAATGTGATTTTCTGGATTTTTGTTTTAGATTCCGTCTCTCACAGTTGAAGTGTACCTATGATAAACTTGCTTTGTAAGTAGGGAAAACCTGCAAAATTGGCAGTGTATCAAATACTTGTTCTCCCCACTGTAGGTATTCCTCTTGTCCAGATGGGTTAGGGCCGTGTGCAGTGTGGTTGTGATTGTGTCGTCTGTGGACCTATTGAGGCGGTAACAATGATCAATAACAATGATCTAGGGTTTTACCAGCCCTGGTAGCACAATCGATATGCTGATAGAATTTAGGGAGTCTTGTTTTTGAGATTAGCCTTGTTAAAAAATCCCCAGCTACAATGAATGCAGCCTCAGGATATGTGGTTTCCAGTTTACATAGAGTCAAATAAAGTTTGTCCAGGGCCATCGATGTGTCTGCTTGGGGGGGAATATATGCGGCTGTGATTATAATCGAAGATAATTCTCTTGGTAGATAATGCGGTCAACATTTGATTGTGAGGAATTCTAAGTCAGGTGAACAGAAGGACTTGAGTTCCTGTATGTTGTTATGATCACACCACGTCTCGTTAATCATAAGGCATACACCCCTGCCCCTCTTCTTACCAGAAAGATGGTTGTTTCTGTCGGCGCGATGCGTGAAGAAACCAGCTGGCTGTACCGACTCCGATAGCGTGTCTCGAGTGAGCCATGTTTCGATGAAGCAAAGAACGTTATAGTCTCTGATTTCTCTCTGGAATGTTACCCTTGCTCGGATTTCATCAACCTTGTTGTCAAGAGACTGGACATTGGCGAGTAGTATGCTCGGGAGCGGTGCGCGATGTGCCTGTCTACGGAGCCTGACCAGAAGACTGCTTAGTCTGCCCCTTTTACGGCGACGTTGTTTCGGTTCGCCGGCTGGGATCCGATCCATTGTCCCGGGTGTTGGGTAAAACACAGGATCCGCTTGGGGAAAGTCGTATTCCTGGTCGTAATGATGGTGAGTTGACGTTGCTCTTATATCCAATAGTTCCTCCCGACTGTATGTAATAAAACCTAAGATTACCTGGGGTACCAATGTAATAAATAACACGTAAAAAAAAAATTACTGCATAGTTTCCTAGGAACACAAAGCGAGGCAGCCATCTCTGTCGGCGCCGGAAGTCATCCATTGGACTTAATCTATGACATTGGAGAGACGGTCTGGAATTGCTAGAAACGCCTGTACTAAAAGATGATATTGTAACAGGCAGCTCTGCTACACATTGCATAATCTCCAGTCAGAAACACAATGGTCCTTAGCCTAGAACAGATTGAGCTGCCCAGAATAATATATTAAATGTTGTCCGTAGAGAAACTACAAAAGGAAACTACAAAAGGTAGATAATCTTTTTAGGGATATGTTCCTCCTACTGTAAAACAGCTGTCTGAGTAAAGGGCCCACCCGTCTGTCTGTCTTGTCTCTGTCTGTCTGTCTTGTCTCTGTCTGTCTTGTCTGTCTATCTATCTTGCCACCTGTCTGTCTGTTTTGTCTTGTCTGTCTGTCTGTCTGTCTGTCTGTCTTGTCTCTGTCTGTCTGCCTGTCTGTCTGTCTTGCCTGTCTGTCTGTCTAGTCTTGTCTGTCTGTCTGACTGTCTGTCTGTCTATCTTGTCTGTCTTGTCTCTGTCTGTCTGTCTTGTCTCTGTCTGTCTTGTCTATCTATCTTGTCTGTCTGTCTTGTCTTTCTGTCTGTCTGTCTTGCCTGTCTTGTCTCTGTCTGTCTTGTCTGTCTGTATTTTCTTGTCTGTCTTGTCTATCTTGTCTGTCTGTCTTGCCTGTCTTGTCTCTGTCTGTCTTGTCTGTTTGTCTTTTCTTGTCTGTCTTGTCTGTCTATCTATCTTGTCTGTCTGGTCTGTCTGTCTTGTCTGCCCATCTGTCTTGTTTGTCTTGTCTCTGTCTGTCTTGTATGTCTGTCTCTGTCTGTCTTGTTTTGTTTGTCTGTCTATCTTGTCTGTCAGTCTTGTCTGTCTGTCTCTGTCCGTCTTGTCTGTCTGTCTGTATTGTCGGTCTCGTCTCTCTGTCTTTTCTTGTCTGTCTTGTCTCTGTCTGTCTGTCTGTCTGTCTGTCTGTCTGTCTGTCTGTCTGTCCGTCCGTCTGTCTTGTCTCTGTCTTGTCTGTCTATCTTGTCTGTCTGTCTGTCTTGTCTGTATGTCTATCTTGTCTGTCTGTCTATCTTGTCTGTTTTGTCTGTCTGTTTCTCTTGTCTCTGTCTGTCTGTCTGCCTGGCTGTCTCTGTCTGTCTTGTTTTGTCTGTCTGTCTTGTCTCTGTCTTGTCTGTCTTGTCTCTGTCAGTCTTGTCTGTCTGGTCTCTGTCTGTCTTGTCTGTCTGTGTGTACAGATTTATTGTGCTCATGAATGTTTGTTTAACTGAAATTCTAAGAGGGGTGTATTTCATATTTGGATGGGAATTTATTTGTTGTTGATTGAATTGTGTGTGTGTGTGTTACATTTGTGTTAAACAGATGGAGAAACGAATGAGTTGTGCCTATGCCTCAGTATCTGAAATCCAATGTGTCCTGTCGTCCTGTCCTTGTGTCCAATACTGAAGCCCGGTTGATACGGCACAATTAACGCCTCGTCACACCGACAGTACAAATGTTTCCAATGGAACGCTGCGTTTGCCTTGCAGCATTGCATTGCAGAAGCAGTTGCAGTACGTTCTGTGGTGCATATGTTGGATTTATCCAGTGAATGGTTGACAGAATGAAGACGGATGGTGGATGTGAGTTGACCCCTGACCTCTGTGATTAGATAGGGGTTGTGTAATTGGCCGGCTATGTTTCCCATCAGTAGACATTACATTACCCCGGTGGTGCAGAGGACAGAGTCATTAGGACAAGCAGAGGGCTGCTCTCTCGCTCTCTCTCTGTCTATCTCTCTCTTTCTCTCTCTCTCTGTCTCTCTCTCTCTCTCTCTCTCTTTCTCTCTTTCTCGGTCTCTCTATCTCTCTCTCTCTCTCTCTCTCTCTCTCTTTCTCTCTGTCTCGGTCTCTCTATCTCTCTGTCTCTGTCTATCTCTCTCTTTCTCTCTCTCTCTGTCTCTCTCTCTTTCTCTCTCTCTCTCTCTCTCTCTCTGTCTCTCTGTCTCTCTTTCTCTCTGTCTCGGTCTCTCTATCTCTCTCTCGCTCTCTCTCTCTCGGTCTCTGTCTCTCTATCTCTCTCTTTCTCTCTCTCTCTCTCTGTCTCTCTCTTTCTCTCTCTCTGTCTCTCTGTTTCTCTCTCTCTCTCTCTCTCTCTCTCTCTCTCTCTCTCTCTCTCTCTCTCTCTACTTTACGGTAACACTTAATGCTTTACTACGTGCTATAAGCATCAGCATTAATGTCCTATTATAAGGCATTTATTGAATTATGTAGAATATTGCAATTAACCACAAAATAGCATTTTTGGTTGTAATTCTTAATTGATCCTTCTCTCGAGGATGACCCTTTTTTCTGCTGGCTCGTTATGGAAAAATGTGAACTTTGGGCCCTGCGCTGTCAACCCGAAGAATGAGACAATGTGAAAGAGCATAAACCGTTATGCGTACAAATTCATATCACTCTGTCCTCGCAATTTTTGACATAGTGGTTTCAGGCTGCATCAACTGCACATCTCTGATGATCAGAGTTCTGCTGATCTAGAAAGATACTACTATACATCTACTGTTGAAGTCAGAGGTTTACATACACCTTACAGCCAAATACATTTAAACTCAGTTTTTCACAATTCCTGACATTTAATCCTATTAAAAATTCCCTGTCTTAGGTCAGTTCGGATCACCACTTTATTTTAAGAATGTGAAATGTCAGAATAATGTTAGAGAGAATGATTTATTTCAGCTTTTATTTCTTTCATCACATTCCCGGTGGGTCAGAAGTTTACAAACACTCAATTAGTAGCATTGGTAGCATTGCCTTGAAATTGTTTAACTTGGATCAAACGTTTTGGGTAGCCTTCCACAAGCTTCCCACAATAAGTTGGGTGAATTTTGGCCCATTCCTCCTGACAGAGCTGGTGTAACGGAGTCAGGTTTGTCGGCCTCCTTCCTCGCACACGCTTTTTCAGTTCTGCCCACAAATTTTCTATTGGATTGAGGTCAGGGCTTTGTGATGGCCACTCCAATACCTTGACTTTGTTGTCCTTAAGCCATTTTGCCACAACTTTGGAAGTATGCTTGGGGTCATTGTCCATTTGGAAGACCCATTTGCAACCAAGCTTTCTGACTGATGTCTTGAGATGTTGCTTCAATATATCCACATAATTTTACATCCTCATGATGCCATCTATTTGGTGAAATGCACCAGTCCCTCCTGCAGCAAAGCACCCCCACAACATGATGCTGCCACCCCGTGCTTCACGGTTGGGATGGTGTTCTTCGGCTTGCAAGCCTCCCGCCTTTTCCTCCAAACATAACAATGGTCATTATGGCCAAACAGTTCTATTTTTGATTCATCAGACCAGAGGACATTTCTCCAAAAAGTACGATCTTAGTCCCCATGTGTAGTTCCAAACCGTAGTCTGGCTTTTTTATGGCGGATTTTGAGCAGTGGTTTCTTCCTTGCTGAGCGGCCTTTCAGGTTATGTCAATATAGGACTCGTTTACTGTGTATATAGATACTTTTGTACCTATTTCCTCCAGCATCTTCACAAGGTCCTCTGTTGTTGTTCTGGGATTGATTTGCACTTTTCGCACCAAAGTACGTTCATCTCTAGGAGACAGAATGCGTCTCCTTCCTGATAGGTATGCCGGCTGCGTGGTCCCATGGTGTTTATACTTGTGTACTATTGTTTGTACAGATGAACGTGGTACCTTCAGGCATTTGGAAATTGCTCCCAATGATGAACCAGACTTGTGAGGGTCTGCAATGATTTTTCTGAGGTCTTGGCTGATTTCTTTTGATTGTATCATGATGTCAAGCAAAGAGGCACTGAGTTTGAAGGTAGGCCTTGAAGTACATCCACAGGTACACCTCCAATTGACTCAAATTATGTCAATTAGCCTATCAGAAGCTTCTAAAGTCATGACATCATTTTTTGGAATTGAAATGCACAGTCAATTTAGTGTATGTAAACTTCTGACCCACTGGACTTGTGATACAGTGAATTATAAGTGAAATAATCTGTCTGTAAACAATCATTTAAAAAAATATCTGTGTCATGCACAAAGTAGATGTCCGAATTGACTTGCCAAAACTTATAGTTTGTTAACAAGACATTTGTGGAGATGTTGAAAAATACATTTGAATGAATCCAACCTAAGTGTATGTAAACTTCCGACTTCAACGGTATAGTACCTATGTGTCCCTACTGTTGTTAGTGCTTTGGAGACCTTTTCATTCCAAGGAAACTCCTACAAATGAAAACAGGTTTCAGAGAAACCGGTTTCTGAGAATGATTCTTATTTTCCTACAGGAATTGTATTTATTCATGTACTCAACAAGAACTATGCTTTCAGTGACCGTGTGAAACTAACATGCTTTTACCTTTTCCTGCCTATCAGCTTGGATGAAAATAGGCCCATGCTGTTCTCTGAGTAGGCCTATAACTCAACAGTCACGTGGTTCTCTGCTCATCAGTAGCAGCCAGTAGTAGATTATTCCAACGTTCCACAGAGAGGAGTCGACTGGGCTGGTTGCCACGGGGCTGTCAGGGTCTTGTGAAAGCCTGTCCATGTTTGCTCAGCATTTGTCACTTACTGACTAATTGATTGGTTTTCATTGGTCTTCTCCCTGGCACTCATCCTCTCCAGTTAGTTTCAGCACTACAGCCTTTGCTTTTCTCTTCCCATGTCCTCTATATTCAAACAGTTGACTTTACTCGGTAGAACATCTAGGATACCATTTCCTGGTGATGCTAAAGATACTAACGCACATTATCACTGCACCTCTAGCTGCGTTTGAGTGGCTGTGTGTTTGTTAGAGCTCAGCTGTGTAGCCGTGTGTGTGTGTGTGCGTGCGCGTGTGTGTGCGTGTGTGTATGTGTGCGTGTGTGTGTGTGTGTGCGTGTGTGTGTGTGGGTGCGTGTGCATAGAGACAGATACAGACTGAGCCATGAGTCTGTTCTCACAGCAGCAGCAATGATTACCTGACCTGCTTTACAGACGGAGGGAGGGGGGAGGGAGGGGGGAGGGAGGGACATATAATTGGAAAGACAGATGCATAGATGCAACTGAGAGAAAATAGATGGAGGGTGAAGGAGAGGTAGGTAACGACACAGAGAAAGAGGGAGGGAGGGAGAGAGAGCGAGAGATTTAATGGGATAGAAAGCGAGTGAGATATTGCGAGCGGGAGCCACTGTGGGAGAGGTGGCAGACAATTACTAGGCCATTGTCTGCCCAGTGTCTGCACCTCCGTCACTGCTCAGGAGCTCTCCTCACTGGCTCCCCGCTTCACTCACGCACACACACACACACACACACACACACACACACACACACACACACACACATATTTGGAGGAGCAGGTCAGACTCGGCTCCAGTAGGCTGGGGCTTTATATAGCTATAGCTCTGTAGAAAAAAGTGTGAGAGCAGACTCACGTATACACAGAGCTGACAGAACAAGAGATGTGCTATTGCTGCCATGCCATACAGCTCATATACCCATATGCTGTACATACACAAGCCTCAACACCTGAGATACACACACATTCACGTGCGTCATTCGCCCTCTTGGGTAAATACACGTGGTTGTTATTTTCAGAGAAGTTGAGGGACAGGTAGCTGGAGAGGTTGCGGAATTCTGAGGTTCAGAGAATTCGGTTGATACCCAGTCTCCTTTACGTTGGTATTGGTTGCTGTGTCCCAAATGGCACCCTATTCCCTATATAAAGCACTACTTTAGACCAGAGCCCAATGGCCGTGGTCAAAAGTAGTAAACCAAGTAGCAAATACTGTAGAGTGTCTATTGGGACGTCTGAAGCATCTGACCTATAGTAACCTTACTCAGCAGTTCAGTCAGGTACAATTAACAGCCCCAAAAATGAAAACAACTCCAAGAATTTGAGAAATCTCTGTTTCCGCTCAGGTAATTACACAATCCACATTAGTGAAGTGTCCCTGCTCCACATGCTGTTGCAGTTATAATTGGAAATCTCCCTTCACTGAGCTAAGGACTTTTTCCTGTGGACACACTTCTCTGGACCAGTCCAGCTGAAACATCAAGGGGACAGCAGGGGCACGCTCCCTTCCATTCCTACCTCTCCCCCTTCTCTTTCCTTCCTCTTCTCCCCCTCTCTCCTTCCTCACCTCTCTCCCCTTCTTCATCCATCTCAAGGGGCATGCTTTCCCCCTCTCTTGGGGTACGGGCCGTCAGCGAAGGTGTCTAATTCACTTGATGAGATGTTGAGCGTAAACATTTCCCCCGTCACAATTAGGAAGCGTGTCCAAGCAGAGGAAGCAGCGAGCAGCCCGGTTCAGAAGCTGTCGGAGCGCCGTAGTCAGGTGTCAACAACAGCTCCAGGGCAGGAAGAGATCACTGCTGGAGGCTAACTAGGCACAGGGCATGGCTCCATGTCCATCCTCCCCCCTCGGCCCCAGACCCTAGCCCCATGCCCCCATGCCCCAGGGCAGGTGTGAGCCCCGGCCCTACCCCTTCCTGATACCTGCCCTGATCTTTGGTGCTCTCTAACCCTGATCCCTTATGTAAAACCAGGCCTGCCTTGTCTTCTCACGAGGTGCCAATTAACGACTGGAAGCTTTTCATTTATCCCTTTTCATTTATACCTAATTATCTTACTCTCGCTTTCTTTCTTTCTTTCTTTCTTTCTCTCTCTCTCTCTCTCTCGCTCTCCCTTTCTCACTCTCTCTCTCTCTCTCGCTCTCTCTCGCTCTCTCGCTCTCCCTTTCTCCCTCTCTCTCTCTCTCTCTCTCTCTCTCTCTCTCTCTCTCTCGCTCTCGCTCTCGCTCTCGCTCTCGCTCTCGCTCTCTCTCTCTCTCTCTCTCCTTCCAGTTAAAATCTACATTTCGACATCATTTCTACCCAAAAATTGTAAATTAAAACTGCACGTTGAACTGCCCTCTGAGACCCCAGGGGCTCTCCCTCTCTTTCTCTCTCTCACTCACACCTTTTCTTTCTCTGTTTCTCTCTCTCTCTCTCTCTCTCTCTCTCTCTCTCTCTCTCTCTCTCTCTCTCTCTCTCTCTCTCTCTCTCTCTCTCTCTCTCTCTCTTTGTATGCCTCTCTCCTTTTTTGGCTTGTTGTTTGATGAAGAAAAAGCAGTAGACATTATACAAGCTATCCTCATGACTAACTCTACTTAGTTCTGTCAGGTGCGTGAATGAGGACCCAAAAGCGAATTAACAAGTTCTCTCTGCCTATCAAAAGCAGGGTTGTTGTGATCAAATGTGGTTGCTGTAGACACACTCAGATGTACACATTTTATTACGTTACAGCCTTATTCTAAAATTGATTAATACAAAAAATGTCCTCATCAATCTACACACAATACCCCATAAGGATACCCCATAAGGATCCGAGACCGGATTGTGTCAAGGCACAGATATGGGGAAGGCCCCAGGAACACAGCATCCTCCGTCATTCTTAAATGGTAGAGGTTTGGAACCACCAAGACACTTCCTAGAGCTGGCCGCCCAGCCGCCTGAGCAATCGGGGGAGAAGGTCCTTGGCCTTGGTCAGGAAGGTGACCAAGAACCCAATGGTCACACCAGAGTTCCTCTGTGGAGATGGGAGAACCTTCCAGAAGGACAACTGTCTCTGCAGCACTCCACCAATCCGGCCTTTATGGTAGAGTGGCCTGATGGAAGCCAAACTTTAGTAAAATGACAGCCCGCTTGGAGTTTGCCAAGGACTCTCAGACCATGACATAGCAAGATTCTCTGGTCTGATGAAACCAAGATTGAACTCTTTGGCCTGAATGCCAAACTTCACCTCTGGAGGAAACCTGCCACCATCCTTATGGTGAAGCATGGTGGTAGCAGCATCATGCTGTGGGGATGTTTGTCAGCGGCAGGAACTGGGAGATTAGTCAGGATCGAGGGAAAGATGAACGGAGCAAAGTACAGCGAGATCCTTGATGAAAACCTGCTGTTGAGCGCTCAGGACCTCAGACTGGGGCAAAGGTTCACCTTCCAACAGGAGACTAAGCACACAGCCAAGACAACTCAGGAGTCTCTGAATGTCCTTGAGTGGCCCAGCCATTGGCCGGAATTGAACTTATTTGAATGATTGCATTTATTTATCTAAAAACCTGTTTTTGTTTTTGTAATTTTGGGGTATTGTGTGTAGATTGATGAGGGGGAAAAAAACGATTGAATCAATTTCAGAATAAGGCAGTAACGTAATACTTTCTGAAAGCACTGTATCTCATGATATTTCTCCTGTCTGTCCTCCTCCATGTCTTCTCTCTCGTGCAAAGACTGATGTTCCTCTGATTCCCCTGTATTTCCACACCTCTGCTTTCCATTGGAGGGTCTCAGGGTGCTATGCAGAGCATGTAAAGGGGTGCCTTGGCATCTCGTCTGCTGGTGCAGGGAGAGGCGTTCGTCCAAACAGTCATTACCCAGAAGCCCTCTCATTTCAGTGCTCCATAATTGGTTTCATATGCCTCTGGGATGAGCCACTGATGACTGGGACCAGTTTGTGTACACCAGCCAGGGCCCAGTCCCTGTCTTTAAAGTGCAGAAAGGCCATACCGTTCCTTTGTTTGTGTGGGAAAGAGAGTCGAAAACAAACAGTGGATTAGAATGCATGTTAGGCCGGTGTAATTGCCTGCTCTGTAAACATGGCAGGTGCCAGAGCATCTCTAAAGGAAAGAATGTCTGTCCCAGTTATTTATTTAACTTTCATCTTGATTGGTTTTAACTGACTGGAATGCCTCAGGAAAAACACTTTTAGATTAGATTTCTTCTCTATTTCAAGCATTTCGACCAAGTTGTGTTGGCGGTGTCTGTTCTATATTGTAGACCCGTTTTTCAATTTAGAAGTAGATTAGGCTAAGCTTCTATTGTAGATATACAGGAACATCAAAATAGCTTTTAACCAAGACGCTGTGTGTTCTATCCTGATGACAATGAGCTGTCTAGAGGGTGAGGGGTCTGCGTGAGCAGACCAACAGTGGACTGTTTCTGTGTGTTGGCGTTGTACCGGTGGTGTGCTGTGCAGTGTCCAGGGCTGTGTCCCAAATGGCACCCTATTCCCTATACAGTGCACTACTTTTGACCAGGGCCCTGAAGGGAAAAGGAAAGGGTGCTATTTGGGACACGGACACAGGACTGGGTTCTGTCCAGTCCACAGGATGTAGGAGGCGGAGAGAGACTAGAGAGACTAGTGCTAAAAGCTGTTTGTGGCTGACAGAACCAGACCCAACATAGCCAGAGACATTGGCAAAGACAGGACAGTGTTTGTGTGTGTGTGTGGGGGGGGGGCAGAATGGGTACAGGGAATAGGAAACATATAGAGGGAGAGAGAGAACAGGAGTAGGAGGAAAGAACAGAGAAAGAAGTGAGATTGAAAGAGTGCGAGAAAGGTACTTTAGATAGAGGGGGAGAAGGACCAGGCAAAGAAACATGATAAAACGTGAAAGGGATGTACAGGCAGAAAGACAGACAGACTGAGGGAGTGAGAGTTGGCGTTTTGGCCAGGTTGGCGAGAGAGACAGAGGGAGTGAGAGTTTACGTCTTGGCCAGGTTGGAGAGAGCGACAGAGACAGAGAGAGCGACAGAGACAGAGAGAGCGACAGAGACAGATAGAGAGAGACACAGACAGAGAGAGGGACAGAGACAGATAGAGAGAGACACAGAGACAGAGAGAGCGACAGAGACAGAGAGAGACAGAGAAAGAGAGACACAGAGACAGAGAAAGAGAGACAGAGAGAGACAGAGAAAGAGAGACACAGAGACAGAGAGAGCGAGAGAGACAGAGAAAGAGAGACAGAGAAACAGAGAGAGAGAGACAGAGCGAGACAGATACAAAGACAGAGAGAGCGACAGAGAAAGAGAGACAGAGACACAAAGACAGAGCGACAGAGAAACAGAGACAGAGGGAGCGACAGAGACAGATAGAGAGAGACACAGAGAGAGCGACAGAGACAGAGAGAGACAGAGAAAGAGAGACACAGAGACAGAGAGAGATAGAGATACAAAGACAGTGACAGAGAAACAAAGACAGAGAGAGCGACAGAGACAGATAGAGAGAGAGAGACACAGAGAGAGCGACAGAGACTGAGAGAGACAGAGAAAGAGAGACACAGAGACAGAGAGAGACAGAGATACAAAGACAGAGCGACAGAGAAACAGAGACAGAGAGAGCGACAGAGACAGAGAAAGAGGGAGTAATACAGGAGTTGAACACTAACCAGATACCTGCTCGGGCCCATCCAGAGTGGAGGAGGAGGATAGACGGAGAGGATTTGGGGTTGGGGTCTGGCCCCCACTCTGCCTGCCTGCCTCCCCTGGCCTGCTGCGTTCACACGGAGGGGGGACTATTTGTTTTAGTGGCTCAGTCCGCATGGCAACCACTTGTGAGTGGCTCCTGGGAAAGACTCCGCTGGCTCAGGATGAAGGGGGAACATCGTCAACGAATAAACACGGCGAGACACTCTCCGTATGCCCCTCTGGACTCTGTACCCCCAAACACTGCAGTCTTACCCCTAGTATGTATACTATGCACACTCACCATGAGCTGTACCAGTGTTCTACCTTTTGTCTCCAACCCAGACCTCTGACCTCTACACATAAACATCAGCTGACACTCTCCATATGCCCCTCCCTTTGTACCCACATCTCAATGACACTCCATACTGTTCATCTCTATCCCCCAATCCCCTACCATCCATTCTACCATTCCACCTTCCTCTCTTTCCATCCATTTGTACAGTGGCGACAGTAATTCCTCTCCACCCTTCTCATTGGTCTTCTATGACTCTCCGTTTCAGACATGGACGAGTGTGAGAATGAGTACAACGGAGGCTGTGTCCACGAGTGTATCAACATCCCGGGCAACTACAGGTGCACCTGCTACGACGGATTCATGTTGGCCCACGACGGACACAACTGTCTGGGTGAGTGTGCAAGTCCTCCTAACCCCCTTTTAAACTCAAAGTGCAACCTAATCCAGGTCTGTCATTTATGTCTGTATGAGACTGTGCTATCTTTGGATCTTTCCCTTCCTGTGTGTGTTTGTATTCTGCTCTGTGTCTATCTGCATTCATGTGTGTGCGTCTGTGTGTGCATGCATATCTGTGTGTACGTGTGTTAGTCTGTGTGTGCGTGTGTGTGTGTGTGTGTGTGTGTGTGTGTGTGTGTGTGTGTGTGTGTGTGTGTGTGTGTGTGTGTGTGTGTGTGTGTGTGTGTGTGTGTGTGTGTGTGTCCTGTGCACTCTATCTGCTATGCGGTTTGTCTGCCTGGCCCTCAGCTCCCTTCGTTCTCCAGAGAGTCTCTGTCATCATTTGGAGGACATTATTTTAGCTGTTTTATGCTCATTTCATTCTTTGAGTTTCGTTTGGGATGACGCTCAGGGTTGAAGAGTTCTTCTCTTCCTCAGCTAGATATCTCCTACAGATATCTGTCTGGGGCATCTGCAATGTGCACTGACTAACAGATCCAGTCCATTTAGTCTCGGCCTTCTCTTATTGACTTAGTGTCAGGCAGACAAATGTGTTTCTGCTCCTCCTGCAACATGCCGGTTCTGCTTGGATGTGCTTAGACACATTTCATCTTTTCGCTCCCCACCCCGCTGATTGACGCGAGCAAAATCTAAATGTGTAGTTTGGATGCCCTTGCCCGCAACACAAACATATTTGGTGGGACATGTTTTGGCATTTGTAGGTATTATGTCTGATTCTGTGAAGCCTGGGAGGGAGGAGGAGGAGGGGGGAGAGGAACATGCCATTAGGTGTAGTCAGGAATGGCTGAGTTAGATACTCATACTAAGGTACAGAGCGTTTGATTTGCCTGCCTGGGAGCAAGGAGACCCCCAGCTCATCTAAAACCATTGACAACTGCGTGCCATTTTCAAGGGATTGTCAAATAAATGTGTATCTCGTCATGTATCTCTCAATATTGGCCACCACTAAAAGTGAACGATATCTGACAGGTGTGAGTGGTTTAGGTTCGTTTCCCATCCTTTGTGGGCTCTGCCTGTCAAGCAGCCGTTGCACTGTTCGCTGATCATGTTTACTTTGCAAGCAACCGGTAGAAACTTTGTACAGTTGGCATAAACATCGTGGTAAGTAGACCACGAGTAGATCCTTTTTTCTCCAATCAACGTAGGCCTACCTAGCGAAGTTAGCTAACATTATCCCCTTGTCAACGTTGTTAACAGTGTTTAATCATGACCGCTGCTGACAGACATGATAGGCTACGGTGATTGATGGACCACAGCAAATTGGCTAACTAGCTAATAACAGATCACGTCAATATGGCCTGTTAACAAGCCAACTTTCAGAGGATAAACTAGATGGCTATATTTGCTTGTCATCTAAGTGGTGACGACAGTAGTCCAACTGACAGATTGACCAGGGCGAGGCCTTGCCGATGTTAAGCTCTTCCCAAAAGCCTAAACTCTGATGAAGCATGCTAAATGACATGTTTGCTTCGCTAGCGAGCTACATGCCAAATGGATCGGCAACGGTCATCCTCACGTATCTGAAAAGACATAATCAATTGATGTTTACTGATCATGAAAAACATGCAGTTACTTGCTGTATAACTCTGATGATAGAGCTAAATGTGGAATAATGTGTACTTCTGACTCTGTGTGTTCCTAATGGACAAATTCAGGCAATACTGCCACTCTTTCAAAACCTTCTCTCCTGTGTAGGGCATACACACACACATGGATGGATGCATTAGTATTTGTACATGGACGTCTCTGGTCTAGTCTGGGGTTTGGCCTCACTGACTCTCATCTTGGACACAAACAGACCTATCCTCTTTCAGTTCGCTTGCCCAGATGCTGAGGAATCTTCAGTGTTGATGAGCTTTTCTGTTCCCGCCTCAAGTTCCCCTGCAATGCCCTCATACCCCCCCCCATCCAACGCCATAAACATAAACAAACTTGTTTTCAGCAAGTCAGAGAGGACAGAGGTCACCAGAGAAGGGCACTCCCCTTCCTCCTAACCCTAACCCACCCTCTGTTAGAACCAGGACAACACTGGAGTCTCCACAGCAATGTCATTGTATCATTTCTAACGCTTAAAAATGTCACTTTAGTGTTGCGCCTGTGGACAAAGGAAGGAAAAATGTCAGAGAGGAAAGGAATAACCTAGGCTACCCTCTTATTTAGGTTCAAGGATGAAACACATTTCTGTGTTTAGCAAGGCGGGGTAGGGACACAGGGGAATTGCTTGAAATCGGTTTGATAGTTCTAGCTAATGTTTTGGTGTTGATTTTCTAGTTTGGTCTGCCTGTCTGTCTGCCTGTGTATGTGTTTTAAGTGTCTGCTGCTGTTGTGTTGTCGGTGGCTGGTTGCAGAGGGCTCGTTGGATTGTGTGTGTTGTGGTGAACTAAAGAAAATGAACACGAGGGAGAGAGATTTACTGCATGTGTTTGTGGCCACTTGGAAAGAATCAATTGGCCACATGCTGGCTGTGCGTCAGTAGACCCGGGTTCAAATACTATTCAAAATCTTTGACATTTTTTCAGCGTTTATTCTTGTCTGCCTGCAGTGCCAGATGGATAAGGTTTGCACCTTGGCGACTGTTCTATTGATTCCATTGCGCCCGACAAGATCAATCAGGCCCAGTTAAAGTATTTAAAAATGAAACAATGTTCCATTTGAACCCATGTCTTTGTGTCAAAGTGGCTGTAGAAGGTTCTCTGGTCGTCACACTGTCACTCCACTGAGTGGAGGAAATTGGCCACGTCTGTTAAAGGTAATTAACCCTACTATGCTGATGAGATGTCGTTTTAATAAACAGACACTAATTAGCTGTGAATGGAGAGTTCAAAGGGAGGGATCGGAAAGCAGTCAAGGGAGAAATCAAACACTCATAATCAGACATTTCCCACTGGGCACACACGGGTTGAATCAACGTCGTTTCCACGTCATTTCAACAAAAAGAACGTTGAACCAGCGTGGAATAGATGTTGAATGGACATCTGTGCCCAGCGGGTTATGACGACACTTAATCACTATCAGACGTTTATGATGCAATTTAATCATGATCAGTCATTTAAATAATGACAAGTGCTTTAGTATCTTTTTAATTTTGTATTTATTTCTAATCCTGGTTCTAAACGTGATTCCACTGTGTGTTACTGCCAATCCATACCATATTATCTCTCTCTCTCTCTTTCTCTCTCTCTCTCTTTCTCTCTCTCTCTCTTTCTCTCTCTCTCTCTCTCCCTCTCTCTCTCTCTCTCTTCCCATCTCTCCTCTACATCTCTCTCTCTCTTTCCCCCCCCCTCTCTCTCTCTCTCTCTCTTTCTCTCTCTCTCTCTCTCTCTCTCTCTCTCTCCCTTACATCTCTCTCTCTCTTCCCCTCTCTCCACTACATCTCTCTCTCTTTCTCTCTCTCTCTCTCTTCCCCTCTCTCCTCTACATCTCTCTCTCTCTCCCCCCCTCCCTCTCTCTCTCTCTCTCTCTCTCTCTCTCTCTCTCCTCCACCTATTCCTCTCCCTCTGTATTGGAGGCTGTCCAAGCCATTCCCCCAGAGGCAATGGACTTGCTCTCAATTTGACATCTTTATTGCGGAATGTCTCAAATACAACACAGAATGATGATGGGGATGAGAACACAGGCAGGACCGCCAAGGGCCAGCGCACACCGTCAGAGTCCTCTGCTGCTTCCAGGAGCTCCCTCGCTTTCTATCTCTCTCTCTCTCCCGGCGTCCGTCTCTTCCTTGTCTGTCTGTCTGTCTGTCTGTCTGTATGACTTCATCCTCTCTTCTTCACCTCTTTTATCCTTTTCATCTCTCAATTTTCCCCTCCATCTGTCATTGGTTTCTCTTTTTCGTTCTCTTTTCTTTCTGTCTCTCATTCTGTCAGCGGTCATTAGAGTTCTCCTTGACAGAGCACCGAGGTGGTGAATCACTCAACATCAGTCGGAGCCATTAGGTGTGGCTCCGGGAATGGCATCACTTCTCAATCCCAAGTCTTTTAGTGAAATGCTTTCATTCAGGAAGATTCTATCAGCAGCTCTTCAGCACTCTTCCTTCTGTCTCACTTTTTCTCTGAGATCACCTGTTAACTTGTTTTTTTATGCCGAGGCCTGCCTGGTTTGACACAATGAATAGAGCTACAGTCGCTGTCTCCTTAAAAATGGAATTTAGTGAAAACTTCACCCTCATCCGAGGTCATGACCTGGCTTTGTCATAGGCTCACAGCTTCCCAGCCAATCCAGCGCTACCATTCTCCCTGCGTCGCCGTGCGTTGCCATGACGTGGGATGAGGCGGACAGCAGCTCGGTAACAAATGTCACAGGAGTATTAGAGGAGCAGATCAGAGCATCATCGCTACCAAGATATCTGATGGATGGATCTGGCACCGTCAGGTAGGAGGGAGAGACACGTGGATGGGGTCATTGGGGTGGGCTCTGCGTGTGACGACTCTGAGGGTACAGTTGCGGCCACCTTGCTCTCTAGCGTCTAGTGGGGATATTTTGCCACAGAAACCTGTACTGCTGTAATTGTTTTGTGCCCACAACTGTATTTCGGGTTGGGTAGAGGTACGGGGTGATACTCAGGTTATTCTGAAGAGTTACGAAAGCTGACGCAGAATTAGTTGTATGCGGGTACAAACTACTGTCATATGGGCATCTTTATCAGGGTCGTTGTAGGTGGAGTTATATCATAGGGTTTTACAGTTTGGCTGTAAAACCCTTTGAGGGCTGAGGGGTGGTGGTGTGGTAGAGGTGCTGTAGTGGGTTCCAGGATGTTTATTGGAGGTGTGATCACTGGTAGAGGTAGAGAGGCTTAGGGAGGTACTATTTGGGGTCTGATGATCTACATTTGAGGCGTGAAGATATACAGTGTAAACTGTTTGAGTAATGAGCATTGAGTTCCTGCATATTGACTCATGGATATTTTAACATTACCACCTTTCGTGTTTACCCCTCATCACCAACTCTCTGAGATACAGGTGACTGCCAAAATAATGGAAACGCTTGAAAAAAGAGTGATACGAAGTATGTGGAAAGCAGGTGCTTCCACACAGGTGTGGTTTCTGAGTTAATTAAGCAGGTAGGGTCATTTAAAAATGCTGGGCAGGCCATTATTTTGGCTACCAAGGCACGAGTGGTCACTGAATGGTTTGATGAGCATGAAAACGATGTAAACCATACGCCATGGCCGTCCCAGTCACCAGATCTCAACACAATTGAACACTGGATTCTGGAGCAGCGCCTGAGACAGAGTTTTTCACCACCATCAGCAAAACAACAAACGATGGAATTTCTCGAGAAAGAATGGTGTCGTATCCCTCCAGTAGAGTTCCAGACACTTGTAGAATCTATGCCAAGGTGAAATGAAGCTGTTCTGGTTTGTGGTGGTCCAACACCCTATTAAGACACTTTATGTTGGGGTTTACTTTACCATGGCAGTTACCTGTACACAAATAGTATCATGTGTGCCACATAGGCATGATACAGGAACAACTATATAATGCTTGTGTGTAACTGACACACATAGTCAACCCCCAGTTTGCTGGGCCAAGCCACGATTCCCCAATTAATGTTAATGGACATCTACCAATCACAATCTGTCCACTTCAATGCTGGGACTCATCAGTAAAAACATTTGCGTTTCTTATAAAGTCTCTCCCAGTCCTAAGTTCCTTTTCACTCGATGACATGTGCATGTATGGTTAGTCTAGGAACAACGGCAGACAGTAAACACAGCCGCAGACAAATCGCGTCTCTAGGGACTTGTCACCAGCCTCACACATATGGCAGCATGGGTTGAATTGGCTGGTATTATGGGTTGGAGGTTGGAGGTGCTGTAAATGAAAGTCTTGTGTGTTCCGTGACTGACTAGTGAGAATATAGGGTCTGTCTGTCTGGTTACTGTAACCGCCTGCCTCCTGTGTTCTGACTCATTAATCACTGCTGTAAACAAGATGTCAGAACAGAGCTCCAACAACGCTTCCCCCTGGGTTTGTACTCAGACGGGTTGCAAAGGCCCCTAAAGTGACTGTTAAAGGGCGGCTGAACCAAGATACTCAATCGAAGCCAATTTGATGTGATTTGTTATATCTTGGGGGCTGTAATCATAGACACAGCCTTGTTACTCCCCAGTCCCTGTATCTCCGTAGGGTGTATTGCTGTTCCACTACTCCTGAAGGCCATTAACCCCAGAAAATACCACTTGTTGTTTTTCTCCACACCTACTACTTCTAGTTGACTGAAGAAATAATAGATGACCAGAAACCTCAAGTCCTGCTGCTTTGAAATTAAGGGACAAGAGGAGAGAAGAACATGTAGAGAGAGGGAGAGGGGGAAGAGAGAGAGAGGGAGAGGGAGAGGGGGAAGAGAGAGAGAGGGAGAGGGAGAGGGGGAAGAGAGAGAGAGGGGGAAGAGGGAACAGTCTGTCTTAACTGAACGTGTATAGGAAGTTGTTTCCTAGGGTCCCATATATTAGTTTAGGCCACTAATTGATTTAAAATTGCAAAATTGCAGTGCACTCTGATTAAAGGACCTTCCTGTTCAATTCCTCTCCAACCTTTTTGATTTAGACTTGTATTTATTTTTGTTTTGGCCGTGGACACAGCTGGGCCCGTTATGTTGATCATTTAGTGCCTTGCTACGGACGTCTGTAGGGCTCAGACAAGTTTATTTTCTTTCTGATGCGTCCTTTTCAGTCTTACGCGAGGACTTAGCTTGCCTTGGCTTCACAGCGGGAGAGACCCTGACTGCAGACTTACAGAATGCTGAAACTCTGGCACGACAACACGGACAGATTGGGGGAAGGAAAGGGGAGAGACGTGGAGAGAGGTAGGAGAAGAGGAGGAATAGCCAACAGGCTATTGCTAATATCTCTTTAGAGAGAGACTGGGTGAAACATGGAGGCCCAGGGAAGGGTCATCTCCATTCTTCTCCCCCATCTTCCCTCCTCTCCTCTCTACCTCTCCGCCCTTTATCTTTCTTACTCCTCTCATCACCTCCAGGATGGGAGATTCATGTTTTGGTCCACTAGCCGCTGTGGCAGGTAGATACAAAAAAATCTATCAACCACTGAGATTTTTTACCTGCCCCAAAAACAATTCTCCAGAATGACACAAAACAATCACATAAAAAAACAGATGAGCTTTCTAATGTTTCAAAAACAAAAATATATTACTAGTAGGAAGTTATGGGGTATGTTACTTAGTTTCATAGCATTTGTGTGACCTGCGTCTTTTAATCAATGTATGTTAAATGAATCATTTAGATAAGAAATAATAATAAAAAACAGATAAACAGTTGTACAACAGAACCTGAAGAATCAACAAAGTGCCTGTCCTGCCACAAAATGCTCAGTGACCCAGTTTATTTATTTATCTGTTATTTTACCAGGTAAGTTGACTGAGAACACGTTCTCATTTACAGCAACGACCTGGGGAATAGTTACAGGGGAGAGGAGGGGGGGTGTATGAGCCAATCGTGACCGTGATGGTTTGAGGGCCAGGGCCAGATTGGGAATTTATCCAGGACACCAGGGTTAACACCCCTACTCCTACCCCTACCTCCGAGAGTCAGGACACCCGTTTAACATCCCATCTGGAAGACAGCACCCTACACAGGGCAGTGTCCCCAATCACTGCCCTGGGGCATTGGGATATTTTTTTTAAACCAGCAGTGGTATGCAGGGTGGTATGCTGCTGGCTTTGTAGTTCAGGACTCTGAATGCTGACATTTTTTTTACAAGGAGTACATGACGTGCTCCTAAGTATAAATGTAGGAGCACACAAATAAATCTAGGAGAACAATGACTAAAAGTTCATGAAAGAACATTTTTGGGAGTGATCCATGCTCAATTTAGGGTGGCAGGTAGCCTAGTGGTTAGAGTGTTGGGCCGGTAACAAAAGGTTGCTTGATCAAAACTCTGAGCTGACAAGGTAAAAATCTGTCGTTCTGCCCCTGAACAAGGCAGTTACCCCACTGTTCCTAGGCCGTCATTGTAAATAAGAATTTGTTCTTAACTAACTTGCCTAGTTAAATAAAAAAAATAAAAAAACAATCAGAAATAGTTCAGCTGGCCCTTTAATTAAGGGACAAGCCGCTACCATGGTAACTTGGGTATTGGCTTGTCTGTGATGAAAAAAATCTCAGACTGTGATGTCTTCCTAGCAGAACACAATTGCAGCAAACTCAAACTAACATTGAAAAACAACCTAGCATGTGAACAAAACAATGTAACTGGCCAAGAAACACAAGGACAAAGTCTTATTTTAGTAGCCGTTCTTGTCAATTCATCCAACTTCTAAATGTGGGTTTTGGATTTCATGTGACCACCCACCAACGTGGCTGGTGAAAGATACATTCTTACCTGCCAATGACAAAATCTATCTGCATTTGATAGGTGGCGAGTGTTAATTTCCAACCCTGGTCACCTCCCTTCTTCTACCCTCCCCTCCTCTCCTCTCCTCTCCTCCTCTCCCCATAATCCTTCTCCCCCTTTGTGTCAAGCACATCCTCATCGCGTCCAAATAAGAGTTTACACAAGCAAAACAAAGGCACTCTAGTTTAAACTTGCAGAGTGCCTCGCCAGTGTTTATGTTTAAATGTTGGCAAAGATCAATTAAATGTGGAGATGACAGTTCAACAGCCTTCTCTCTCTCTCTCTCTCTCTCTCTCTCTCACTCTCTCACACACACTCTCTCTCCCTCTGTCTCTGATCACTCTCTCTCTCTCACACACACACACACTCTCTCTCCCTCTGTCTCTGATCACTCTCTCTCTCTCCCTCTGTCTCGGATCTCTCTCTCCCCCTCTCTTCTCTGTATCTCTTTGTATTTCTCTAAAGTAAAAGCCTCTGTCATATTGATGTCATCTGTTTAGTTTTCTCTATAGGCAGTGGTGGAAAAAGTACCAAATTGTCATACTTGAGTAAAAGTAAAGATACCTTAATAGAAAATGACTAAAAATGACTAAAAGTGAAAGTCACAGAAAGTCTTAAAGTATTTGGTTTTAAATATACTTAAGTATCAAAAGTAAACGTACAAGTATACATACATACATTTCACATTCCTTCACAAACGGCACAATTTTCTTGTTTTTTTAATTTACAGATAGCCAACACTCAGACATAACTTACAATCAAAGCATTTTTTATCAGTGAGTCCGCCAGATCAGAAGCAGTAGGGATGACCAGGGATGTTCTCTTGATAAGTGTGTGAATTTGATCATGTTCCTGTCCTGCTAAGCATTCAGAATGTAACAAGTACTTTTGGGTGTCAGGGGAAAATGTATGGAGTAAAAAGTACATTGTTTTCTTTCGTAATGTAGTAAGGTAAAAGTAAATGTCAAAAATATAAATAGTGAAGTACACTACATATACCCCAAAAAAGTATTAAGTAATACTTGAAAGTATTTTTACTTAAGTACTTTACACCACTGTCTATATGGACAAAGGGAGATGAGAAAGCACTTTCAACTTCAATAGGGATCCTCAAAGAGATCAGCTCCAGATTGTAGTGCGGGCCTTGGCTCGAGAAGGTCGTGCATTTTGGCTCAGGACAGCGGTGAGGTTTGCCTGTAGGGCTTAGTGAGAAGTGGACTGGGAAGAGGAGAGTAGTGAGGTGTGTCATGGGGTATATTGTGTAGAGAAATGTATATTGGATGCTAGATGGTGGATTGTGTTGGCTTGTGGGAGGTGGATGCTGCAGAGGGCATCTGCTTGGTAGAGCTCTGAACAGATGCTGTTTCACCCTGCAGCCTCACTGTGACATGTCTCTCTACAGTCAGGCTTGAGAGAGCTGCTCAGCTAAACACAGTGTATTATTCTAAACCAGCTAGTTAGATCCTCCCTCACGTATGAATCTATCACTTTCGATGAGACAGTTTCCCTCTTAATTTGTCATTTTCCCGACAGTCCCACTGGTCCCTCTCTCCTAATCAGCTGGGACCAGGGGACGTGGGACTGTAGCTGGGCTGGAGGAGTTGAAGGGGTCTGGCTGAAACCATTGAGCTGTTGAAACACTGGCATCGCTGGTTTTGTTCCATGTTTTAGAGGGCCCTCTGCTCTCCTTACACTGTAAAGCCCTTTGAGATACAATGGCAGGTGAATACAGCAATAGAGGGTGGAGGGGAGGAAAGAGGGGAGAGGAGGGGAAAGAGGAGAGAGGAGGGGAAAGAGGAGAGAGGAGGGGAGAGGAGGGGAAAGAGGGGAGATGAGGGGAAAGAGGGGAGAGGAGGGGAAAGAGGGGAGAGGAGGGGAAAGAGGGGAGGGGAGGGGAAAGAGGGGAGAGGAGGCGAAAGAGGGGAGAGGAGGGGAAAGAGGAGAGAGGAGGGGAAGAGGGGAGAGGAGGGGAAAGAGAAGAGAGGAGGGGAAAGAGAAGAGAGGAGGGGAAAGAGGGGAGAGGAGGGGAAAGAGGAGAGAGGAGGGGAAAGAGGGGAGAGGAGAGGAAAGAGGGGAGAGGAGGGGAAAGAGGAGAACGGAGTGGAGGGGAAAGAGGAGAACGGAGGGGAGGGAAGATGAGAGAGGGGAGGGGATGGGACAGGAGGAGAGACCATCGAGGGAGAGATGGGGTAGGGAAGGAGGGAAGGGGAGACTAAGCTATATGTACCGTCCTGAAGAATAAAACACAATATTTAAAGGTTTATTAGGCACCTTAACAATATACTGTCATGCTAGCACCTCCCTGTGTTAGCATGACAGTAAACACTTTCCTCTCCCCCCTAATGGTTAACAAGGCCTGAAGGCCTCTGTCCTCTCCACTGGGACTTAACAAGCCAACCGCCTAAATGCTCAGACGAGAGAGAATGTTGCCAGGTAAAGCCAGCACTCAAATTAAAGCAGACTAACCCACATAGAGATATGTCCAGAACTCAGACAGGGCAGTTAAGAGGGAGAGAAAGAGAGCAGGAGAGACAGAGGGAGAGAGGACAAGAGAGACACAGAGAGAGATAAATGAATAGGAGACAATAAAGTACTCTACCTCAGGAAGAGGTAGAGGACTGGTGCCAGGGAGGGTGACATACAGGAAGCGGTAGAGGACTGGTGCTAGGGAGGGGGACATACAGGAAGAGGTAGAGGACTGGTGCCAGGGAGGGGGATATACAGGAAGAGGTAGAGGACTGGTGCCAGGGAGGGGGACATACAGGGAGAGGTAGAGGACTGGTGCCAGGGAGGGGGACATACAGGAAGAGGTAGAGGACTGGTGCCAGGGAGGGGGACATACAGGGAGAGGTAGAGGACTGGTGCCAGGGAGGGGGACATACAGGGAGAGGTAGAGGACTGGTGCCAGGGAGGGGGACATACAGGAAGAGTTAGAGGACTGGTGCCAGGGAGGGGGACATACAGGGAGAGGTAGAGGACTGGTGCCAGGGAGGGGGACATACAGGAAGAGGTAGAGGACTGGTGCCAGGGAGGGGGACATACAGGGAGAGGTAGAGGACTGGTGCCAGGGAGGGGGACATACAGGGAGAGGTAGAGGACTGGTGCCAGGGAGGGGGACATACAGGAAGAGGTAGAGGACTGGTGCCAGGGAGGGGGACATACAGGGAGAGGTAGAGGACTGGTGCCAGGGAGGGGGACATACAGAGAGAGGTAGAGGACTGGTGCCAGGGAGGGGGACATACAGGGAGAGGTAGAGGACTGGTGCCAGGGAGGGGGACATACAGGGAGAGGTAGAGGACTGGTGCCAGGGAGGGGGACATACAGGGAGAGGTAGAGGACTGGTGCCAGGGAGGGGGACATACAGGGAGAGGTAGAGGACTGGTGCCAGGGAGGGGGACATACAGGAAGAGGTAGAGGACTGGTGCCAGGGAGGGGGACATACAGGAAGAGGTAGAGGACTGGTGCCAGGGAGGGGGACATACAGGGAGAGGTAGAGGACTGGTGCCAGGGAGGGGGACATACAGGGAGAGGTAGAGGACTGGTGCCAGGGAGGGGGACATACAGGGAGAGGTAGAGGACTGGTGCCAGGGAGGGGGACATACAGGAAGCGGTAGAGGACTGGTGCCAGGGAGGGGGACATACAGGGAGAGGTAGAGGACTGGTGCCAGGGAGGGGGACATACAGGGAGAGGTAGAGGACTGGTGCCAGGGAGGGGGACATACAGGGAGAGGTAGAGGACTGGTGCCAGGGAGGGGGACATACAGGAAGAGGTAGAGGACTGGTGCCAGGGAGGGGGACATACAGGGAGAGGTAGAGGACTGGTGCCAGGGAGGGGGACATACAGGAAGAGGTAGAGGACTGGTGCCAGGGAGGGGGACATATAGGAAGAGTTAGAGGACTGGTGCCAGGGAGGGGGACATACAGGGAGAGGTAGAGGACTGGTGCCAGGGAGGGCATCAGACCGTAAGTTAGGTGCACCAGGTCCAGTGCTCCTCCATTGTGAGTTCTACAGTGGTCCAGTAGTGATAATCGTAAAGCCCTCTGACTAACTCAGTGGCATCGAAATATACACAACCTCTAACCTCTGTCTCCACAGACAGACAGACAGGCCGTGGTACACACAGACAGACAGACAGGCCGTGGTACACACAGACAGACAGACAGGCTGTGGTACACACAGACAGACAGACAGGCTGTGGTACACACAGACAGACAGACAGGCTGTGGTACACACAGACAGACGGACGGGCCGTGGTACACACAGACAGCAAGCTCTCTTGATCTCCTTGACAAACAGGCCCTGATCACCCCTCACGACTCATGATTTGGTGCAGGAGTTTTACATGACCCCCGTGACCTGACCAGGACAGGAGTTTTACATGGCCAGGTGACCTGACCAGGACAAAGGAAGGACCTTAGTTCTGATGACCGTGGGTTTGAAGACGCTGAGGAGGCCGTGTGTCATGTCCAAAGCCAGGCTGACTGACAGACAGACAGACAGACAGACAGACAGACAGTACTGTTTGTCCTCCTCCCTGGCACCTGGTGCTATGTATGTACTGTAGCTCCCTGAAAGGACACCGGGGATCAGGTCTTTCTTTGAGGCTCTTTCACCCTGATCTTGGTTGTTTATGAGTGGGTGAGACATTTAGACAGAGACAGACGGCCGGCCGGGTGGTTGCGCCACCTCAGATCCTCAGATCACAGAGAAGCAGACAGACCTGACTAGATGAGATTAGAGAGACAGAGTCTCCCGGCTCCACGCTGCCTCAGCGCTTAGCACTGTCTGCCCAACCAGAGCCTCCTACTCTCATTTCCTCCCTGTAGAGACCTGCACTCTAATCACAAGGGGAAATGCTTACGTTGCTCCTCTTTCATTTCACTTAGCGGTTTGTGATGGATGACGGATGGAGCCAATTACTGTCCTCCACTACCACCGAGTGCCGGGGTTAAATAAACACGGGCCAGTTGTTGCACTGGAGTAAGGGGAACAGTTTTGGTCCATGTCTGACATGGCACCCTATTTCCTGGTCAAAAGTAGTGCACTGTGTAGGTAATGGGGTGCCATTTGGGACACAGATTGGTGTTTAGACCACCTGTCAGATGTGTTTGTATGGAGGACGGTTAGGAAACCTTGATAGGTGGTGAGTGGGTGTTTTCATGTGACATCATCAGTGTGCGTCTGTCTGTGCCGCCTGGCTACCGGCTCTAAACACACAAACACATTTGAACAACCACCAGACCAAACACAACACACACTGCCTTGTGCTTAATCACGGACCAGTTAACACACACATGCAGGCACTCTCTCTCTCTCTCTCTCTCTCTCTCTCTCTCTCTCTCTCTCACTCTCTCTCACGCTCTCTCTCTCTTCCTCTCTCTCTCTCTCTCTCTTTCTTACTGTGTCTCTCTATCTCTTCTGTCTGTCTGTCTGTCTGTCTGTCTGTCTGTCTGTCTGTCTGTCTCTCTCTCTATCTATCTCTATCTATCTATTTTTTATTATTATTTTTTTTCAATTCAAGGGGCTTTATTGGCATGGGAAACATGTGTTAACATTGCCAAAGCAAGTGAGGTAGATAATATATAAAGTGAATAAATAAAGTGAAATAAACAATAAAAATTAACAGTAAACATTACACATACAGAAGTTTCAAAACAATAAAGACATTACAAATGTCATATTATATATACAGTGTTTTAACAATGTACAAATGGTAAAGGACACAAGATAAAATAAATAAGCATAAATATGGGTTGTATTACAATGGTGTGTGTTCTTCACTGGTTGCCCTTTTCTCGTGGCAACAGGTCACAAATCTTGCTGCTGTGATGGCACACTGTGGAATTTCACCCAGTAGATATGGGAGTTTTTCAAAATTGGATTTGTTTTCGAATTCTTTGTGGATCTGTGTAATCTGAGGGAAATATGTCTATATGTGTCTCTAATATGGTCATACATTGGGCAGGAGGTTAGGAAGTGCAGCACAGTTTCCACCTCATTTTGTGGGCAGTGAGCACATAGTCTTCTCTTGAGAGCCATGTCTGCCTACGGCGGCCTTTCTCAATAGCAAGGCTATGCTCACTGAGTCTGCACATAGTCAAAGCTTTCCTTAATTTTGGGTCAGTCACAGTGGTCAGGTATTCTGCCGCTGTGTACTCTCTGTGTAGGGCCAAATAGCATTCTAGTTTGCTCTGTTTTTTTGTTAATTCTTTCCAATGTGTCAAGTAATTATCTTTTTGTTTTCTCATGATTTGGTTGGGTCTAATTGTGCTGCTGTCCTGGGGCTCTGTAGGGTGTGTTTTTGTTTGTGAACAGAGCCCCAGGACCAGCTTGCTTTAGGGGACTCTTCTCCAGGTTCATCTCTCTGTAGGTGATGACTTTGTTGTGGAAGGTTTGGGAATCGCTTCCTTTTAGGTGGTTATAGAATTTAACGGCTCTTTTCTGGATTTTGATAATTAGTGGGTATCGGCCTAATTCTGCTCTGCATGCATTATTTGGTGTTCTACGTTGTACACGGAGGATATTTTTGCAGAATTCTGCGTGCAGAGTCTCAATTTGGTGTTTGTCCCATTTTGTGAAGTCTTGGTTGGTGAGCGGACCCCAGACCTCACAACCATAAGGGAAATTTATGTTCCTTTTGATGGCATAGAATGCCCTTCTTGCCTTGTCTCTCAGATCGTTCACAGCTTTATGGAAGTTACCTGTGGCGCTGATGTTTAGGCCAAGGTATGTATAGTTTTTTGTGTGCTCTTGGGCAACAGTGTCTAGATGGAATTTGTATTTGTGGTCCTGGTGACTGGACCTTTTTTGGAGCACCATTATTTTGGTCTTACTGAGATTTACTGTCAGGGCCCAGGTCTGACAGAATCTGTGCATAAGATCTAGGTGCTGCTGTAGGCCCTCCTTGGTTGGTGACAGAAGCACCAGATCATCAGCAAAAGGCCGGGTGCTGCAGACTTTTCTAGTGCCCGCGCCAATTAGTTGATATATATGTTGAAGAGGGTGGGGCTTAAGCTGCATCCCTGTCTAACCACACGACCCTGTGTGAAGAAATGTGTGTGTTTTTTGCCAATTTTAACCGCACACTTGTTGTTTGTGTACATGGATTTTATAATGTTGTATGTTTAACCCAAAACACCACTTTCCATCAGTTTGTATAGCAGACCCACATGCCAAATTGAGTCGAAGGCTTTTTTGAAATCAACAAAGCATGAGAAGACTTTGCCTTTGTTTTGGTTTGTTTGGTTGTCAATTAGGGTGTGCAGGGTGAATACATGGTCTGTTGTACGGTAATTTGGTAAAAAGCCAATTTGACATTTGCTCAGTACATTGTTTTCATTGAGGAAATGTACGAGTCTGCTGTTAATGATAATGCAGAGGATTTTCCCAAGGTTACTGTTGACGCATATTCCACGGTAGTTATTCGGGTCAAATTTGTCTCCACTTTTGTGGATTGGGGTGATCAGTCCTTGGTTCCAAATATTCGGGAAGATGCCAGAGCTAAGGATGATGTTAAAGAGTTTTAGTATAGCCAATTGGAATTTGTTGTCTGTATATTTGATATTTTCATTGAGGATACCATCAACACCACAGGCCTTTTTGGGTTGGAGGGTTTTTATTTTGTTCTGTAACTCATTCAATGTAATTGGAGAATCCAGTGGGTTCTGGTAGTCTTTAATAGTTTATTCTAAGATCTGTATTTGATCATGTATATGTTTTTGCTCTTTATTCTTTGTTATAGAGCCAAAAAGATTAGAGAAGTGGTTTACCCATACATCTCCATTTTGGATAGATAATTCTTCGTGTTGTTGTTTGTTTAGTGTTTTCCAATTTTCCCAGAAGTGGTTAGAGTCTATGGATTCTTCAATTACATTGAGCAGATTTCTGACATGCTGTTCCTTCTTTTTCCGTAGTGTATTTCTGTATTGTTTTAGTGATTCACCATAGTGAAGGCATAGACTCAGGTTTTCCGGGTCTCTATGTTTTTGGTTGGACAGGTTTCTCAATTTCTTTCGTGGGTTTTTGCATTCTTCATCAAACCATTTGTCATTATTGTTAATTTTCTTCGGTTTTCTATTTGAGATTTTTAGATTTGATAGGGAAGCTGAGAGGTCAAATATACTGTTAAGATTTTCTACTGCCAAGTTTACACCTTCACTATTACAGTGGAACGTTTTACCCAGGAAATTGTCTAAAAGGGATTGAATTTGTTGTTGCCTAATTGTTTTTTGGTAGGTTTCCAAACTGCATTCCTTTCATCTATAGCATTTCTTAATGTTACTCAGTTCCTTTGTCTTTGATGCCTCATGATTGAGTATTGCTCTGTTTAAGTAGACTGTGATTTTGCTGTGGTCTGATAGGGGTGTCAGTGGGCTGACTGTGAACGCTCTGAGAGACTCTGGGTTGAGGTCAGTGGTCTAAAGTAGTCTACAGTACTACTGCCAAGAGATGAGCTATAGGTGTACCTACCATAGGAGTCCCCTCGAAGCCTACCGTTGACTATGTACATACCCAGCGTGCGACAGAGCTGCAGGAGTTGTGACCCGTTTTTGTTGGTTATGTTGTCATAGTTGTGCCTAGGGGGGCATATGTGGGAGGGAATGCTGTCACCTCCAGGCAGGTGTTTGTCCCCCTGTGTGCTGAGGGTGTCAGGTTCTTGTCCGGTTCTGGCATTTAGGTCGCCACAGACTAGTACATGTCCCTGGGCCTGGAAATGATTGATTTCCCCCTCCAGGATGGAGAAGCTGTCTTCATTAAAATATGGGGATTCTAGTGGGGGGATATAGGTAGCACACAGGAGGACATTTTTCTCTGTTAGGATAATTTCCTTTTGAATTTCTAGCCAAATGTAGAATGTTCCTGTTTTGATTAATTTAATGGAGTGAGTTAGGTCTGCTCTATACCAAATTGGCATACCCCCTGAGTCCCTTCCCTGTTTCACACCTGGTAGTTTGGTGGATGGGACTACCAGCTCTCTGTAACCTAGAGGGCAACCAGTGGGTCCGTCTCCGCTATACCAGGTTTCTTGCAGGATGACAATGTCTGTATTACCGATTTCTTTGGTGAAGTCCGGGTTTCTGCTCTTTAGGCCAAAGGCAGATGACCTCAGGCCTTGGATATTCCAGGATGATATAGTGAAGGCTTTTTGTTCCATAGAGTGTCCAATGTTGTTGGTCGTGGTTTGGCCTCAGGCCAGTAAGTGTGAGCAGAGCCTGCTGAGCATCTGGTACAGCATTTGGCTTGTGCGAGTGTGAGAGTGGGGGTTGGGACTGTTTGCCCGCTCACTACCTGGGCGTATGTGTGGCTTCCATGTTGAGGCCCTCTTTGCGGGGGTGGGGTGCATGGGGTGGGCAGGAGTGGCATATGTCTGATCTGAGGGGGCCTAAATGGGCTGTTGGCATGGTTGACGTGGGGGGGTGTTGATTGGTTGGGGTGGGGGTGTGGATGTGTCTGGGTGTACTGTGGTCTGGGTGTAATTCCTCTTGGCGTGGGTCCTCTGTGTAGGTCCAGGGGGGGGTCCTGCAGGTCTGGGAGGGTGTCTCGCTGGTCTGGGTGGGGTGTCTATTGATCTGTTGCTCCTGTGTGAAGTGTTGGGGATACGTTTGAGAGCAATGTCTTTTAGAGTCCGGGCAAAGGTGGGCACTGCTGCCTTGTAGAGGTGGACCTGGTCATAGAGGCTGTTCAAGTCCAGGGTGGAGTGGTGGGCCAGGAAAACATTTGGTTTTGAGGCACAGTCATGGGAAATACTTGTGTTTACCCGCTGTATTGTGGCAGGGTGGAAGTCTTTTTGTGGTAGCAGATAACCACTTGTGCGTTGGGGAAGTTAGAGGAAGCCTTCTCAATCACTCCCTTCAGGGCTGTGGCAACCCTTTCCTGCTGTGCTCTCAGGTCGTTTGTGCCTGTGTGTATTATTATGTGGCTGGGGAGCCTAGTTGGTCCTCAGACAGAAGGTTGAGGGCGCGCTGGGTGTTTGGACACCAGAGTTTAGATACACTGTGTTTGTGAAACAGTTTATTTTCTTCTATATATTTCCCATTTGAGTCCATAAGTAGTACAATCTGTGTCTTGTGTTGTCTCTCTCTCTCTCTCTCTCTCTCTCTTAGTCTCTCTTAGTCTCTCTCTCTATCTCTCTCTCTCTCCCTCTCTCTCTCTCTCTCTCTCTCTCTCTCTCTTAGTCTCTCTTAGTCTCTCTCTCTATCTCTCTCTCTCTCCCTCTCTCTCTCTCTCTCTCTCTCTCTCTCTCTCTCTCTCTCTCTCTCTCTCTCTCTCTCTCTCTCTTAGTCTACAGTAGCAGCTCAACCCTGTTTGATCCCTGTTAATCTCATTGGAGGATGTTATAGGTTTCCACTTAACTAACACTCTCTCTAAATGACCCACTGGTGATTTACTGGGTTTTCAACAGCACACTCACGCTTTCTCTCTCTCTCTTTCTCTCTCTCTCTCACGCTCTCGTTCTCTCTCTCTCTCTCTCTCTCTCTCTCTCTCTCTCTCTCTCTCTCTCTCTCTCTCTCTCTCTATCTCTCTCTCTCTATCTCTCTTTCTCTCTCTCTCTCACACTCTCTCTCGTTCTCTCTCTCTCTCGCTCTCGCTCTCGTATTCAATACCTTTGACTCAGTCTTACTGTCCCAGGCAGTGGCTGGGCAGCCAGTAAAATGAGCCCTGCACAGCTCTGCTCTGTCCTGTCTGGGTAGTGTGAGTCCACAGTGATACATTCCTGCCTCTGGTGTCATCC
>NC_143036.1:57012500-57020000 GCF_057628025.1 Oncorhynchus mykiss
GATATCTTTAAGAAATGGCTTTCTTCTTGCCACTCTTCCATAAAGGCCAGATGTGTGCAATATACGACTGATTGTTGTCCTATGGACAGAGTCTCCCACCTCAGCTGTAGATCTCTGCAGTTCATCCAGAGTGATCATGGGCCTCTTGTCTGCATCTCTGATCAGTCTTCTCCTTGTATGAGCTGAAAGTTTAGAGGGACGGCCAGGTCTTGGTAGATTTGCAGTGGTCTGATACTCCTTCCATTTCAATATTATCGCTTGCACAGTGCTCCTTGGGATGTTTAAAGCTTGGGAAATCTTTTTGTATCCAAATCCGGCTTTAAACTTCTTCACATCAGTATCTCGGACCTGCCTGGTGTGTTCCTTGTTCTTCATGATGCTCTCTGCACTTTTAACGGACCTCT
The DNA here is from genome assembly GCF_057628025.1 of Oncorhynchus mykiss. Classification (NCBI taxonomy): domain Eukaryota; kingdom Metazoa; phylum Chordata; class Actinopteri; order Salmoniformes; family Salmonidae; genus Oncorhynchus; species Oncorhynchus mykiss. The sequence goes on from NC_143036.1 coordinate 57,012,905, forward strand.
GAGACTATCACAGTGCAGGTACATTTAAACGGAGACTTGATTACACACAGGTGGATTGTATTTCTCATCATTAGTCATTTAGGTCAACATTGGATCATTCAGAGATCCTCACTGAACTTCTGGAGAGAGTTTGCTGCACTGAAAGTAAAGGGGCTGAATAATTTTGCACGCCCAAAATTATCAGTTTTTGATTTGTTAAAAAAGTTTGAAATATCCAATAAATGTCGTTCCACTTCATGATTGTGTATCACTTGTTGTTGATTCTTCACAAAAAAATACAGTTTTATATCTTTATGTTTGAAGCCTGAAATGTAGCAAAAGGTCGCAAAGTTCAAGGGGGCCGAATACTTTCGCAAGGCACTGTATATACTAGGTTAGTCGTTTTTAAAAACATATTTTTTTGTTAAAATAACAGCAATACAATAAAGTAAAATACAAAGACAATATATAATGGCAATTCCACCGTGGGTGCTCTGGTCACCTACCCCGAGACTCCGGCAAGGCGAAAATCCCGAAGGGATTTTCCAAGGGTGGGAAGGACCAAACCCGGCCGACGCCCGTGCTGGCATGGAAGCGAGCTCAACCAGAACCACCAGGACCGGAACACAGACCAGTTACAGTGTGAAACCACCAGGACCGGAACACAGACCAGTTACAGTGTGAAACCACCAGGACCGGAACACAGACCAGTTACAGTGTGAATCCACCAGGACCGGAACACAGACCAGTTACAGTGTGAAACCAAAACCCCAAAAACAATAATCACATCCCCACCCTCACCCCTGATTGGAGGACCTCAAACATTTATACTGTACATTTGTGTTTATTTATTCCAACACTTATGAATTCCATCCTTCAGACAGCCACAGATCAACCCATCTCTCCCAGTAAATCACCATTCTACCATTTCCTCTTCTAATACATCCCTCCATTCTCCCATGTTGTCTCACTAGGAACCTCCCCATCATTCTACCATGTTGTCTCACCAGGGACCTCCCCATCATTCTCCCATGTTGTCTCACCAGGGACCTCCCCATCATTCTCCCATGTTGTCTCACCAGGGACCTCCCCATCATTCTCCCATGTTGCCTCACTAGGAACCTCCCCATCATTCTCCCATGTTGTCTCACCAGGGACCTCCCCATCATTCTCCCATGTTGTCTCACCAGGGACCTCCCCATCATTCTCCCATGTTGTCTCACCAGGGACCTCCCCATCATTTCCCATGTTGTCTCACCAGGAACCTCCCCATCATTCTACCATGTTGTCTCTCCAGGGACCTCCCCATCATTCTACCATGTTGTCTCACCAGGGACCTCCCCATCATTCTCCCATGTTGTCTCACCAGGGACCTCCCCATCATCTCCCATGTTGTCTCACCAGGGACCTCCCCATCATTCTACCATGTTGTCTCACCAGGGACCTCCCCACCATTCTCCCATGTTGTCTCACCAGGAACCTCCCCATCATCTCCTTTGTTGTCTCACCAGGAACCTCCCCATCATCTCCCATGTTGTCTCACCAGGGACCTCCCCATCATTCTCCCATGTTGTCTCACCAGGAACCTCCCCACCATTCTCCCATGTTGTCTCACCAGGAACCTCCCCATCATCTCCCATGTTGTCTCACCAGGAACCTCCCCATCATCTCCCATGTTGTCTCACCAGGGACCTCCCCACCATTCTCCCATGTTGTCTCACCAGGGACCTCCCCATCTGCAACATTTATGACAAAATTGCCCCGAAAAGAAACATTTTGCCCAAGAGCACAATGTGGTCTAAGGTCCTATTTTAGTTACTTAGCAGACGCTCAGTAGAGTGAATACATTTTCTTGTCTCTCCCTCTCTCTCTCTCTCTCTCTCTCTCTCTCTCTCCTCTCTCTCTCTCTCTCTCTCTCTCTCTCTCTCTCTCTCTCTCTCTCTCTCTCTCTCTCTCTCTGTGTGTGTGAGGACAGACTGGACAGAGATTGTGTCTCCCCCCTCCCACTGCCCAGTCATGTCAAACCTGGTCCCATACTGCCCCAGATATTATGACCTCTCATCCTCCAAGATGTGTGTCTGATGAAATGAGGTAGTGTACAGTATCAACCCACACTACCCAGAAGGACACAGTGTGTAGGAATCATCTTAGACACGTGAACGTGCTCACAGACTGGCACGTGCAGAGGGTCTGACATACAAACACACATTATACCTTGATTAATATACACGGGCATGTGTGTAATGCACACATGCAGTCACACACGCCTTGATAAACACACATAAACACACACCGGGTGAGTAACCATCTCCTTCCTCACTAGTATTATATTAGGTTCATGTGGAGGCGTCTCCTAACCCTGGGTGAACCTAGGCATGACCCGTTGCTGTCACTCATCACCCTCCCCTATCCCTGCCTGTGGAGGGTTTACCTAATCCAGCCACCTCTCAGCAGCCCCGCAGGTACCCACCACACCACACCCCTTTCTGCATCTGTTCCCCTGTTGAGGGAAGAGCACTCTGTCCAGCATGTAGTGCCTGCTGATGGGACATATACATTTAGTTTCTAATTAACCTTTAATGCCTCCACAGATGATTTAATGTCTGTCTGGTATGGCACCCTGTTCCTTAAATAGTGCACTACGTGTGACGTAATATTAGCCTGGATTTAACCCAGGCTATTGGGTTTCCGCAATGGCATCCTATTTCCAAGTGCACTACTTTTGACCAGAGCCCTATGTGGGCCCTGTTCAAAAGCTGCGCACTATATCGAGAAGAGAGTGCCATTTTCGACACAGTGTGTAGATGTTGAATCCAGGCAAATGATAGTGTATGAGGTCTTCAGAGGAGCTGGAGGTGCCTCTTATCAATTTATGCAGCCACATGCGGTTTATAGTTACGACGGCAGCCACTTGACGGTTACCGCCGGTTACCGAGGCGGCTGGGCGGGTGCCTGTCTCTGAAATTGTAGCCAGAGTTTTAGAGATTATATTCTGTCATTGTTGAGGAAATACGCACACATACTTCCCTTTCACTCTCTTTCACACACACTTACACACACGCTTACACACACACACGCACACACACACACACACACACACACACACACACACACACACACACACACACACACACACACACGCAGCTGTAATTGTTTGTTCCATTGTGATGGGCTGCTGTGTGTTTCCAGGGAAGTTTCAACAGATCAATGTGATTTTTTAAAATTGAGTGAAAGCTTCTAAATTGCTTTCATCCCTTCATAGCGGAGGGGGCAATGTTGCTGCAGCAGCCTATCAGAAGATTTGGAGGTGTGGCTTATTAGGGGCGTGACTTTTATAGAGTTCTTTTTTTGCCCATCCATGAGAGTGAATGTCATTGAGTGTCATGTCTTAAGTTGAGTGTTAAAAAAACAAGTTGAAATTTGAAATACAGGTTTGGTAATCATTTAAAAAAACAGTGTTTTTCAATTGAGAAAACCAATCTTATTTACTTTACCAGTTTAAGTAATTTTTGGGTTGATCCAAATAGTAATTTTTGCAGTGTAGAGGTGTTTACTAACTGCTGCTTTTCCACTCCCTAATGTCCCTTACCTGACGTTATCAAGCATAGTGTGAAAACTACCAGACCAGGCAGGAACTGAACATGGCACGCAACTTAATTGAGGAAACTAGCTGCGCATAAATCAACTGAGGAAATTCTGTCTTCTCTCAAGTGATCTTATGTTTTGATCCAAGTCACACAGCCCATTTGACTTGAGATATAACAGAGTTACACATGAGATAAACAAACATACAGTCAATAACACAATAGAAAAACATGTGTACAGTGTGTGCTAACGAAGGAACGAGGTAAGGCAATAAATAGGCCAATAGTGGTGAAGTAATTACAATTTACACTGGAGTGATATATGTGCAGATGAGGATGTGCAAGAAATACTGGTGTGCAAAAGAGCAGAAAAACAAAAACAAAATATGGGGATGAGGTAGGTAGATGGTTGGATGGGCTATTTACAGATGGGCTGTCTACAGCTGCAGCGATTGGAAAGCTGCTCTGACAGCTGACGCTTAAAGTTAGTGAGGGAGATATAAGCCTCCAACTTCAGTGATTTTTGCAATTCGTTCCAGCAACAGAGAACTGGAAGGAAATTGGCCAAAAGAGGTGTTGGCTCTGGGGATGACCAGTGAAATATACCTGCTAGAGCGTGTACTACGGGTGGATGTTGCTATGGTGACCAGTGAGCTGAGATAAGACGGGGCTTTACCTAGCAAAGATTTATAAATGACCTGGAGCCAGTGGGTTTGGCGACGAATATGGAGCGAGGACCAGCCAACGAGGGCATACAGGTCGCAGTGGTGGGTAGTATATGGGGCTTTGGTGACAAAACGGATGGCACTGTGATAGACTGCATCCAATTTGCTGAGTAGAGTGTTGGAGGCTAATTTGTAAATTACATCGCCGAAGTCAAGGTTGTGAAAATAGTCCGTTTTACAAGGGTAAGTTTGGCAGCATGAGTGAAGGAGACTTTGTTGCGAAATAGGAATCCGATTCTAGATTTAACTTTGGATTGGAGATGCTTAATGTGAGTCTGGAAGGAGAGTTTACAGTCTAATCAGACACCTAGGTATTTATAGTTGTCCACATATTCTAAGTCAGTACTGTACAGAGTAGTGATGCTAGTCGGGCGGGCGGGTCTGGGCAGCGAACGGTAGAAGAGCATGCATTTTGTTTTACTAGCATTTAAGAGCAGTTGGAGGCCACGGAAGGAGTGTTGTATGGTGTTGAAGCTCGTTTGGAGATTTGTTAACACAGTGTCCAAAGGGCCAGAAGTACACAGAATGGTGTCGTCTGCGTAGAGGTGGATCAAAGAATCACCCGCAGAGAGAGCGACATCATTGATATATACAGAGAAGATAGACGGCCTGAGAATTGAACACTGTGGCAACCCCATAGAGACTGCCAGAGGTCCAGACAACAGGCCCTCCGATTTGACACACTGAACTCTGTCTGAGAAGTAGTTGGTGAACCCGGCGAGGGAATCATTTGAGAAACCAAGGCTGATTGAGTCTGCCGATAAGAATGTGGTGATTGACAGAGTCGAAAGCCTTGGCCAGGTCGATGAAGACGGCTGCACAGTACTGTCTTTTATCAATGCCAGTTATGATATCGTTTAGGACCTTGAGCGTGGCTGAGGTGCACCCATGACTAGCTCGGAAAACCAGATTGTATAGCGCTGAAGGTACGGTGGGATTCGAAATGGTCGGTGATCTGTTTGTTCTCTTGGCAGTCATGTCTGGAGTGAACCAATGGCTATATCTGTTCTTAGTTCTACATTTTTTGAATGGGGCATGCTTATTTAAGATGGTGAGGAAACACTTTTGAAGAACGACCAGACATCCTCTACTGACGGGATGAGGTCAATATCCTTCCAGCATACCCGGGCCAGGTCGATTAGAAAGGCCTGCTCGCAGGTGTTTTAGGGAGCGCTTGACAATGATGAGGGGTGGTCGTTTGACCACGGACGCAAGCAATGAGGCAGTGATCGCTGAGATCCTGTTTGAAAATAGCAGAGGTGTATTTAGAGGGCAAGTTGGTCAGGATGATATCTATGAGGGTGCCCATGTTTACGGATTTGGGGTTGTACCTGGTAGGTTCTTTAATAATTTGTGTGAGATTGAGGTCATCTAGCTTAGATTGTAGGACGGCCGGGGTGTTATGCATATCCCAATTTAGGTCCCCTAGCAGTACGGACTCTGACGATAGATGGGGGGCAATCAATTCGCATGTGGTGTATAATCTAGAGTTTGTCATTCAAACATTCAACATTTACACAACCCATTCATTAGGAACTGGTAGTTGTGATGAATGAGTTGTAGAACCGTGTAGAAACAGTGGTGTATATGCCTGTATATGTTCAGTAAGAGGCCCCCAACCACCCAGCGGGCCCCGGAGGAGATATAAAGTTACAAAGTGAACCGTAACACTTCTCTATTTCAGTTAAATATGGCAATAGATGTCCCCACATGTTGTGAATATAATATGCTTGTAAATTCTTCTCCCAACTCAACTCCATTCCTTGGCTATTTGGTGCGGGTAGTAAATTGGGAATTTGTGTTGGTGCCCACCCCGACAGTGTACTCGGTGGCCATGGAAACCACTCAGAATCCTCCTACAAAAAAAAATAACTTTCCTCCTGCCTGAGGAATTTCATACCCATCAGAGAGAAAGAGAGAAACACATTATGAAGTAATTGTAATTACTATGATATATTCTAATTACTAAATGAGATCTTCCAGACAGTCTTTTACCCTAACCATACACAACAGGGGACCCATGTCTGAGCGTGAGCATGCTGAGCCCTACAGTGGAAACATGGCATGTTGGCAGTGTCGGGAGTTAGTCGACAACCCCTGTCTGCTGTCATGATGTTTGTTTCGGATGGTTGGAAAATCATTCATCAGCCGCTGTGGTGTGTGTGTGTCTGTGTCTGCGTGTGTGTCTGTGTCTGCTTGTGTGTCTGTGTCTGCATGTGTGTCTGTGTCTGTGTCTGCGTGTGTGTCTGTGTCTGTGTGTGTGTCTGTGTCTGCGTGTGTGTCTGTGTCTGCGTGTGTGTCTGTGTCTGCGTGTGTGTCTGTGTCTGCGTGTGTGTCTGTGTCTGCGTGTGTGTCTGTGTCTGTGTCTGCGTGTGTGCGGCGTCGTGGGTCTCCAGGAGCGGCGGGTGAGAAAATAGAGGCTCTGTGTGATTTATGTGGCTTCGCGGGGCAGATGAAATGACCTGTCCACGGCTCCTGAGAGGGCTATATATAATGGCAGGGACTACTAGCTTAGCACTGAGGTCTGAGGGATGGAGGGGGACCGGAGGTGTATAGGAACACTGGACACTGTCTCATTAGTTGGTTGGCTGGTTGGTTGGCTGGCTGGCTGGTTGGTTGGCTGGTTGGTTGGCTGGTTGGTTGGCTGGTTGGCTGGCTGGCTGGTTGGTTGGTTGGCTGGTTGGTTGGCTGGCTGGTTGGTTGGTTGGTTCAGTCATTTGTTCACTCACTCACTCGCTCACTCACTCGCTCACTCACTCACAACCTTTATATCACTGGTGGAGAATAAGTAAGGAACTGTATAGGGCC